>NC_048300.1:130617064-130680671 GCF_013100865.1 Trachemys scripta elegans | reverse complement strand
CAGAAGGAAGATCATTTGTAATTTGTTACCTGGATTTAGCATGAATATATTTCTACAGAAGACTTCTCAGGGTGGATTGAGACCACCAACTTCATTTCTCATAGGCCTCTAATCAGTGAAATACCACATTGCTTAGAAAAAAAATAAATCCAGCATTCTGAATACCAAAAACATCCTTGTCAGCTTGCTAAAAATGATTTATTCCTTAAGAGTAGACTGAACTCCTTTCTGACCTGTCTCTTCAGATTTGGATACATGCTTACAAAATGTCTTCTGAATCCTTTCTGGTTAAATTAGATTTGCTGTAAGTGGATGGGGCAGGAACTTGAAACTTAGTATATGTGTGTACAGTGGAGCTGATCCTGATCGGCAGTGATGCAGTACAAATAAAATAACCAAAGGAGCTCTGCCCATATTTCCTCGTTTCTTGATTTCCAAGTTGTAAGGAAGGGTTTATCTACGTTCTACTCAAATACCAAAGTTAGAGTACAGTGGGTATAGGCATATCCATATGAAATCTGGTCACATCTCAAAAACTCCTTTGTCTACAGGAAGCTGATTGACTGACTGTGTAAAAATATATCTAGGTTCTAATCCAAATACCATTAAAGTCAATGGAAATCCCCCTGTTAACTTCAGTGGGTTTTGGATCAGGCCCCAGACCTTAAGAAGTTGCCCTTTTTGCATAATTGCTTTTCAGAGAAAAGCTGGACTTTAATGAATTTCTGGCAACAAAAGTCACTGCTTTCTGATTAATCTTTCCTCAGAATCCCCACCATCTGCTTTCTTTGGAAGACAGAGACAGAAAAAAGATCCCACAAAAGCCTTTATCTAATCTCAGATGGTTATGGTTGAAGGGTTGGAACCCAAAAGCAGACCAGTTCCTTCTGGCTAGATACTTTTAATTAAACACACTTCTCACAGAACTAGGTCTAACACATGCTGTGGTTCGGATGATTACAATGCAATTAGAAGAAAACATTTTCCAGGAAAAATATCAAAGAAGGGCTATAAAAAGAAACACGTGTACTTGATATCTTTTAAAAAAAGGCTGACTTTTCGTTTTGCAGGGAGAACCAGGAACAGATGGAGTGCCAGGAGAGTCGGGTGCAGAGGGCACTGATGTAAGAGCAGTTATCCTTATGGAAGTAGCTGATCTATAGCTGAGGATGCAATGATGTTCCCATTTATAAGTCCAATTTTGCTCCCCACTTTTTTATCCCCACAAAAAATCTACACCAAAGGTATATTGGCCTCAAGTTTGGAAGGGTCGGTCTGTGATGGAGATAACTGTTTTCTACCAAATTTTAAATATATCATACAAGGAATTTCTGATTTATGACCACCCTTGAGCCTTGTGCTCAGTGGGGACCTTGGACCCTCCATGAGCCTTAGAAACTTGGGAAAGTCACCAAAGACAAGCCTAATCCCTCCTCGCCAACCCATAAGCCTTAGTAAGCTTCTTACTCCCCCCACAAGCCTATATAAGCTCACTGGGTGCTGACAAGCCTATTTTGACTCATTGGAGTCGGAGGAGCCTATTAAGGCTGAGGGGATATTTGCTGAACCTCCTTCGTCTCCAAGGAAATGAAGGCAATGGCCCTGCTAATGCTCAGGAATGGGCTGCTTACTGGTCCCTCCTATCCTGGACTTGGGTGAGCTCCCAAAAGGCCTCCATGATGTTTAACAGTGTCACTATGGTCATGAAGGAAGCTAGGGAGAGCAGAGTACTTAGGGGAGTAACACAGTCCCCACTGCCTAACATGCATGGAACCAGGACTCTCCTTCTGCTGACCTTAGCAGTGGGGATGGGGAATGGGAAAGTCATCCTGGAGAAGGCAGTTTAGATACCTTCCTTCTGAATTTCCTACCATTCTAATGACTGTATTTTGATAAATGTAATACTCTTGTAAAGTTTCTACTCTTAATTTACTGATACGAACACTCAACCTCAATTTCACCTTGACCAAGGTATTTTGTCTGGGAATAGCCATTTCCTCCCCATTAATGTACCATGTTTGGCTCCAGGGCCATTATTTTTCATTTACTGGTCATAGTTCTGGATAAATTGCACTTGTCTTTCCCTCTTAGGGTGCAGGAGGTCGGCAAGGCCCCCAGGGATTAAAGGTCAGTGATGATTACTAGTATATGCTGTGTGTACATAGCTCTCTCTCAAGTCTGAGCTTTTGCCTGTCTTAGAGGGGATATTTTCAGTGTGATCACAGAAACTGAACACAAGTATTTAAGAATCAGGAAGTCCATTGCAAGCCTACTCGGCCTTTAGGTCCCAGGAAACACCCGACCAGAGGTCTTTTTGATTTGGAGGGGCCAAAAATGTAAAGGAGAATCTTAGCTTTCCCTGAAATAAAAGTCTGTTTCTAGCTCATTTTTTTGCGACGGTAGCCTTGTCAAACTGATATCAGCTGAGGTAAGTCAATCACTTAGGTTATAAGGAATGATCAGCTGGGCTCATTCCTGCAACACAAGGCTGAGGGACCTGATGATTTTCTCTCCAGTCCTTACCTGGGAAAACACAGACTTCACGTAAAATGACCTCATTAAATGTGGGGTATGTCCAAAGAATCCTTACGCCAGCCCTGTGTATAGCGATGTGATAACAGAGAACTGGGATTGGTCATGTTTGATGTAAAGCAACAAAATGCCATCTTGCAGGCTTGCTTAACAAAGGTTTCAGAATCAAACCAGAAGGTAGATGTCCAAATTTCCCACTGGGATATGCAAGTGGAACTTCCATTTGAACTGATGAAATTTGCATATGGATAGCCAAAGTCAGAATTTTGCCTCTGGTGCTAAGCCAAGGGACTCGTGCCATTGCTATCAGATAATGGGGCTATAATCACTGCTAGATAAGAATGTGAGAATTGTCTAGCCTCTAAGGCCTGGTCTACACTATGGGTTTAGGTCGACTTTAGCAGCGTTAAACCGAATTAAGCCTGGACACGTCCACACAACGAGGCCCTTTCTTTCGACTTAAAGGGCCCTTTAAACCGGTTTCTTTACACCACCTCCGACGAGGGGATTAGCGATAAAACCGGCCTTTGCGGGTCGGAATTGGGGTAGTGTGGACGGAATTCGATGTTATTGGCCTCCGGGAGCTATCCCACAGTGCTTCATTGTGACCGCTCTGGACAGCGGTCTCAACTCAGATGCACTGACCAGGTAGACAGGAAAAGACCCGCGAAGGTTTGAATTTCATTTCCTGTTTGCCCAGCGTGGAGAGCACAGGTGACCACGCAGAGCTCATCAGCACAGGTAACCGTGATGGAGTCCTCCCAGGATCGCAAAAGAGCTCCAGCATGGACCGAACGGGAGGTACGAGATCTGCTCGCCATATGGGGAGATGAAGCAGTGATAGCTGAACTCCGTAGCAGTAAAAGAAATGGAAAAGTATTAGAAAAGATCTCCAAGGCCATGAAGGACCGAGGCCATAACAGGGACACACAGCAGTGCCGCGTGAAAATTAAGGAGCTACGGCAAGCCTACCACAAAGCCAGAGAAGCAAACGGAAGGTCCGGGGCAGAGCCGCAAACTTGCCGCTACTACGTGGAGCTGCATGCGATCCTAGGGGGTGCAGCCACCACTACCCCAACCGTGTGCTATGACTCTCTCACTGGAGAAACACACAGGGAAGACGGTTCGGGGAACGAGGAAGATGATGATGGAGGTACTGTAGGTAGCTTACAGCAGCAAGGAAGCGGAGAAACCGGTTTCCCCAACAGCCAGGATATGTTTGTGACCCTGGACCTGGAACCAGTAACCCCCGAACTCACCCAAGACCCTCAGGGCACACAGGAGACCTCTGGTGAGTGTAACTTTGTAAATATTTGTAAACATTACAAAAAAAAGCAAGCAAGTCTGTTAACGTGTATGGGGATGGAGCGGAAATCCTCCAGGGACATCTCCAGAAAGCTCTCCTGGTTGAAATGGGGTGATTTTATTAAGGGGGACATTCAGAGGCGCCCGTTCCTGCTCTTCTGACCAGAAATGTTCCCCGCTGTTAACCATGCGGTGGAGGGGAGGGGTGAAGTGATCATCCCAGAGAATCGTGGTGTGTGTGTGTGGGGGGGGTGGTTTACTTGTGTTTGTGCCGCATGTTAACCGGGAAACTGCAGCCCCCTCCTTTTACATTGAAACCCCATTTTAAATGGACAACCCAATTCATCCTTGATATGGGAAATGCGCTGCTGTTTGCAACCTTTCCCGCATGTTAAGAAGGTTAAAAAAGCCAAAACACTGTGGCCTACGATGGCTGCCTGCAAGCCGAAATATGCGACCTTGTAATGAAAGAGTGTACCCATTGTTCCCTAAAATGGGTCTTTTTTAACCACCTCTCCCTTCTCCTCCGCCAGCTGCAAATGTTTCTCCTTCGCAGAGGCTCGTGAACATTAGAAAGAGAAAACGTAAGACGAGAGACGAGATGTTCACGGAGCTGCAGATGTCTGCCCAGGCTGATAGAGCACAGCAGAATGCGTGGAGGCAGTCAATGTCGGAGATGAGAAAAGCCCAATATGAACGAGAGGAGAGGTGGCGGGCTGAATCGCGGGAAGAACAGAGCAAGTGGCGGGCTGAAGACGATAGGTGGCGTCAGCTTGCAGACAGACGGCAAGAGGCAATGCTCCGTCTGCTGGAGCATCAAACTGATATGCTCGAGCGTATGGTTGAGTTGCAGGAAAGGCAGCAGGAGCAGAGACCGCCGCTACAGCCCCTGTGTAACCAACAGCCCTCCTCCCCAAGTTCCATAGCCTCCTCACCAAGACGCCCAAGAACACGGTGGGGGGGCCTCCGTCCACCCAGTCACTCCACCCCAGATGATCGCCCAAGCATCAGAAGGCTGGCCTTCAATAAGAGTTAAAGTTTTAAAATGCAGTGTGTCCTTTTCCATCCCTCCTCCCCCACCCATCCCAGGCTACCTTGGCAATTATCCCCCTACCTCTGTAAGGAACTAATAAAGAATGCATGAATGTGAAAAAACAATGACTTTATTGCCTCTGCAAGCGGGAGGGGAGGGGATGGTGGGGTGGGGTGGTTGGTTTACAGGGAAGTAGAGTGAACCGGGTCGGGGGGGGGTTGGAGGGTTCATCAAGGAGAAACAAACAGAAGTTTCACACAGTAGCCTGGCCAGTCACAAAACTCGTTTTCAAAGCTTCTCTGATGCGCACCGCGCCCTGCTGTGCTCCTCTAACCGCCCTGGTGTCTGGCTGCGCGTAATCAGCGGCCAGGCGAGTTGCCTCAACCTCCCACCCCGCCATAAATGTCTCCCCCTTACTCTCACAGATATTGTGGAGCGCACAGCAAGCAGCAATAACAATGGGGATATTCTTTTCGCTGAGGTCTGAGCGAGTCAGTAAGCTGCGCCAGCGCGCTTTTAAACGTCCAAATGCACATTCCACCACCATTCGGCACTTGCTCAGCCTGTAGTTGAACAGGTCCTGACTCCTGTCCAGGCTGCCTGTGTATGGCTTCATGAGCCATGGCATTAAGGGGTAGGCTGGGTCCCCAAGGATCACGATAGGCATTTCAACATCCCCAATGGTCACTTTCTGGTCCGGGAAGAAAGTCCCTTCCTCCAGCTTTCGAAACAGAGCAGAGTTCCTGAAGACGCGAGCATCATGTACCTTTCCCGGCCATCCCACGTTGATGTTGGTGAAACGTCCCTTGTGATCCACCAGGGCTTGCAGCAGCATTGAAAAGTACCCCTTGTGGTTTACGTAGTCGGTGGCTTGGTGCTCTGGTGACAAGATAGGGATATGGGTTCCGTCTATGGCCCCCCACAGTTTGGGAATCCCATTTCAGCAAAACCATCCACTATTGACTGCACGTTGCCCAGAGTCACTCCCCTTGCTATCACCAGGTCTTTCATTGCCCTGGCAAATTGGATCACAGCAGCCCCCACCGTAGATTTGCCCACTCCAAATTGATTCCCGACTGACCGGTAGCTGTCTGGCGTTGCAAGCTTCCACAGGGCTATCGCCACTCGCTTCTCAACTGTGAGGGCTGCTCTCATCTTGGCATCCTGGCGTTTCAGGGCAGGGGAAAGCAAGTCACAAAGTTCCATGAAAGTGGCCTTACGCATGCGAAAGTTTCGCAGCCACTGGGAATCGTCCCATACCTGCAGCACGATGCAATCCCACCAGTCTGTGCTTGTTTCCCGGGCCCAGAATCGGCGTTCCACGGCATCAACCTGCCCCAGTGACACCATGATTTCCACATTGCTGGGGCCTGTGCCTTGTGAGAGGTCTATGTCCATGTCAATTTCCTCATCACTCTCGTTCCGCGCTGCAATCGCCTCCTCGCCTGGTCCGGGTTTCGCCTTGGCATGTTCTGGCTCTGCATATACTCCAGGACAATGCGCGTGGTGTTCATAGTGCTCATAATTGCCGCGGTGATCTGAGCGGGCTCCATGATCCCAGTGCTAGCTATGGCGCCTGGTCAGAAAAAAGGCGCGAAAGTAGTATCTGATGGACCAGGAGAAGGAGGGCGGGAGGGAGGAAGGGAGGGAGGGCCGAGTGACGACATGGCGTACAGGTACAGGAACAGGGAGAAACACAAACAACTGTCACACAGAATGGTCCCCCCAAAGATTAAACTGGAAACCCTGGGCTTAGCAGGCCGTTGATTTCACGGAGGAAGGGGAAGCAAATGAACACAGAACAAATCTATTTTTTACATCTTAAGGTGGCAGCCGACGGTGCAGCATGAGTGATAGCCATACCAGTATGACGACGATGGGTACCAATCATAATATACCATCATCTGCCAAAAGGCAAGGGGCTGCTGCTGTGTAGCAATGCAGCCCCACGTCTGCCAGCCCCACATTGCCCTCGGCCTCTTCTGGGTGCTTAGCAGACAATATTGGGCAATTGGCAGAAAATAGTATATTATGACTGGTAACCATCATCATCAAAACAGTAGCATGTCTGCCCAGGTGGCCATGATTGACAGCCATACCAGTATGACGACGATGGGTACCAGTCATAATATACCATCGCCTGCAAGGGGCTGGTGCAATGCAGCCCTACGGCTGCCAGCCCCACAGCTATCACTCATGCTACACCGTCTACCGCCAAAAGGCAGTTAGCAGCTGCTGCTGTGTAGCAATGCAGTCCCACGTCTGCCGGCACCCAGAGGACATATGGTGACGGTGAGCTCAGCTGAGCTGAGCGGGCTCCATGCTTGCCGTGGTATGTTGTCTGCACAGGTAACCCAGGTAAAAAGGCGCGAATCTATTGTCTGCCGTTGCTGTGACGAGGGGGGAGGGGCCTGACGACATGTACCCAGAACCGCCCGCGACACTGTTTTGCATCATCCGGGCATTGGGATCTCAACCCAGAATTCAAAGAAAAGGCGCGAACCGCTTCTCGGCTCTCTGAGCTGTGGCGCAAACGTAGTATCTGACGGCCTAGGGGAAGGAGGGAGGGGGGCCGAGTGACGACATGGCGTACAGGCACAGGGAATTAAAATAAAGAACGGTGGCTGTGCATCAGGGAGAGACACAAACAACTGTCACAGACTGGTCCCCCCCAAAGATTAAACTGAAAACCCTGGGTTTAGCAGGCCGTTGATTTGACGGAGGGAGGGGGAAGCAAATGAATACAGAGCAAATCTATTTTTTTACATCTTAAGACGACGGTGCAGCGTGACTGATAGCCCTCGGCATCTTTCTGGGTGCTTGGCAGCAAATACGGGGCGGTGTATGACGATGGTCTTCAGGCCTATTGCACAATCGGCTGCTCAGGGAAGACTCTGCTAACGTACGATGACCCGACTTGTAATAGGATGGCTAACAGTCGTAATACACCATTTACTGCCAAAAGGCAAGCCCCACGGCTGCCAGCACCCAGATCGCCGATGAAGGCTACCAGTCTACTGCACCGTCTACCGCCAAAAGGCAGTTAGCAGCTGCTGCTGTGTAGCAATGCAGTCCCACGTCTGCCGGCACCCAGAGGACATATGGTGACGGTGAGCTCAGCTGAGCTGAGCGGGCTCCATGTTGTCTGCACAGGTAACCCAGGTAACCCAGGTAAAAAGGCGCGAATCTATTGTCTGCCGTTGCTGTGACGGGGGAGGGAGGGGCCTGACGACATGTACCCAGAACCGCCCGCGACACTGTTTTGCATCATCCGGGCATTGGGATCTCAACCCAGAATTCCAAGGGGCAGCAGAGACTGCGGGAACTGTGGGATAGCTGTGGGATAGCTACCCATAGTGCAATGCTCCGGAAGTCGACGCTAGCCTCGTACTGTGGACGCGGTCCGCCGACTAGAGCACCTAGAGCATTTTATTGTGTGGACACACACAATCGGCTGTATACAACCGATTTCAATAAAACCGGCTTCTATAAATTCGAACTAATTTCGTAGTGTAGACATACCCTAAGCAATCTAATCATATGATTAGATATATTAGACTGAAGGGAAAGAGTTAAAGGAAAAAGATAAACCAAGATATAGATTAAAAGGAAAAAAACCATGAGATGGAAGAAGAAAAAACAGGGCGAGAGAGAAAAACAAAAGCAAAGTAGATATATTACATTGAATATTATTGTGTACAACATTTTAAAACTGATTTATAGAGATAGTTACTAGTAATTGCATGGAACAGTTTTACAGGAAGTTTGATTCCAAAATGTTACAAAAATATGCGCATAAAAAGGGACCTGGGATTTCCTGGATCCAACCTACCTGTTGATCTTGCCCAAACAGAGAGAGCAAGAGTGAGAGAGAGAGGCTACATTAGATAAATATTTTACCTATCTCATTGGGTATGTGAGAAAATTAGGTAATGTTTGTAATACATTGAGATCCTGAGTAAAAGGCACTGCAGAAGTATTGTACTGTCATTTATTTCTTTGATATTGAGATTGCCTTTCTTATTCTGAGTGTTATAGTGCCTATTACAAATAAGACTGTGAAACTTATTCTAAATGCATGAAAACAAAAGGTTATAACTCTTTTTTAATGTACCCTTTGAGCCAAAACTTCCTATGCTTGGCTTCTTCCTAAAGGGAATATGTATACTAACAATAATTTACAATTTAGGAAGAGATTAATCATAGAAAGTTTTAGCTTAAAGGGTACATTAAAAAAGAGTTATAACCTTTTGTTTTCATGCATATAATTATTGTTTTTTGAAAGTTTGAACTAAGCCCTATCAAGCTACTCTTAGCTATGAGAAAGTAAAAAAAAAAAAAAGATTTTAGCTGTTGGAGGGGAAAATCCTCACATGCTTCTTGAAAAAAGAGTTACAACAAAAATTACCAGCATTTGAAATTGAAAACTTTGTATGAACATAGCGCTCACCACAGAATGGGACCATCCACGTATTTGGGGGGAAAACATTGCTTTTAATTAAGTTAAGGGTATCCGAATTTATGCAGAATCAGGACTTCAAAGACTGATGTACTAATCATGGGTGCACACTTTTCAAAACTGGCTAAGTGGCAGTGGTTAACTCAAAGCAAGATTTTTGTTTTAAAAAGCTTAATTGCTTTTGGTCTGTTGGGAAAACACCCCCAGCCAATTCAGTTAAACTTGCACACATTTCAAATTTGTAATTAATATTTGTAATTAAATTACCAAAATATAAATAGACACTAAGTAACCCTTTCTAATGGATAATGGCATGTGTTTCAAAAATATCTTCAGTATTGTGATTTTTACCATAAAACTCTAGTGATTCTGGGGTGTTTAGCCTGCCTCACGAAAACATGATTCAAAATAGCCACCATTTTCTATTACTGTCAATGAGGCTGAAGCCAACAAGATAAACTGATAACTATCCGCAGGTGGAAGTGAGTCTACCATTAAAAGAGTTGGCTGCCACCTCCCACTGTTTTCAGTGAGGCTGAAGCCATGCCCACAGGCTAAATGCTGCCACTATATGGTTCAGGGGGCTAGACGGGACTGAGGGACTGTGAGGAGCAGCAAGAACTCTGTGAAAAGTAGACATGGAGAATGAGGAGGAGCGGGGGGATGAGGGGTCAAGGAGGCAGATTTAGGGGTTGTGAAGAATGTGGGGCAAAGGAATGTGGGGGCAGAAGAGAAACTGAGGGGGATACAGAGGACAGTGTTAGGGGTGGGAGTTGGAGGGGTTAGAATGGCAGCTCTGCCAGCCTGGGTTAGGGTTGCCACTTGTCTGGGTGTTCCCTGGATTGTCCCTTTCTTATCTGAGGGAACTGTCCTGGGAAAATCTGTAAGGGTGCTCAGTACATACCGCCAGCCATTCCGTTTTACAGGGTCAGGCTCATCCTGGATATTCCAGGGGATTTTTTAAATCTCAGAGGTGGCAGCCTTAACCTGGGTAATAGCATAGGGAGTGTTGCTGCTGGGTTGAGACCATACTAGGAAATGAATGGCAGTTCCCCTCTCTTAGGGGTGAGGAGTGTAAGTGGAGTTTCCCTCTGAGCAGCCAGGGAGAGGCTGGCATGTTTGTGTGCATTGTGTGCACGTTGACTTTAAACCTGAAATTATCACACACACAAATTGGCAGAGGAGGAGTAGATAGGAGTTAAAATGTCAAAAGACAGACTAAAGGATATGATTTAATTTAAAATACTGATTTTTTTGGCCAATCTCTTGTTTTTTTAGCAAACTGATTCATGATTTTTGATCTCTTGACAGGGCTGGCGCAACCCATTAGGTGATCTAGGCAGTTGCCCAGGGTGCTACAATTTGGGGGGCGGCGACCGCGGTGGTATTTTGGTGGCGGGCGGCATTTCGGGGCGGGATCTTCCGCCACCTAGGGCGGCAGAAAAGCTGGCAGCGCTCCTGTCTCTTGATATTGACAATACTGCTTCTTACCTGGAGAGTTGCTCATAAAGGCCCAATATGGGTATAAGCACAAACAATATACATGGGTGTTACACTGTTGCATGGTTCTTGAATGTACCTGTTTTTGTGTGTACTGTATAATGCTTCCTCTTTGCCTGCTGGCTCATTGCAGAACCAATGAGGTATTAGCACAGACTAGTGCACATGGGGGTTTATACCTTAGGGAGTCTGCAAACAGAGATGAGGGGAACACCGTGCATGGAGTTATGGGACCAATTATCAAGATCTAAATCCAAGTATACTATACACATGGGAGATTTTAATGAGCCACAATTTTGTTTGGATGGTAAAGAGAAAAAAACATAGGTAGTCAAGGAGACATTAAAACACATTAATGACAACTTCTTGACCCACAGGGTGAGAAAACCAATAAGGAGAAGACATGTTAATAGGCTGACAATGGATGAACAGCAAGACGTTCTGATGAAATAAGGCAATAGAGCTTCCTGGATTTGCTCAAAAACTTGTAAATGGGCAGTAGAGACCAATCCTGCATGTGGCCTGAAAAAGGCTAAGTTTCCTAACATATATTTAATCTCAAATAACTAGCTATGACACATCCTAGCTAAAAAAACATTTTTCAGGGAGGTTTATATTCTCTGGCCTCATTCTGTACTGATTAGATCAAATTTCCTGTTACTTTGTAACAATTCTGAAAGACCACCACATGTTACTGAGGTTTGCTGTTATCTTCACCTAAACACTACCAAGTGCTCTATAACAAAGGATACTAACATTACCAAAGTACTCTGTCATCACTAGCTACATTATTTTAAATTATATGTAACGCACTCACAATAATCATATCAACAATCTGAAGTTTCATGAGAGGAAGTTTTTATGTAGCAAAAAAGCAGACAAAAATAATTCTGTCAATTGCCATCAGGATGAAATAGCCTGTACATTTTACAAAATTAAACAATCAGTGTAATCACAAATGCATTTTTGTGTACAAAGGAGATGAATAAATTTGGATGCAGAAAATGAATACAGCTTAATTATTATATTGTAATATACCATTACTCACAATACATTGGATTATTATAACTCTGATTTATGGTGCACTATTTCCTGGTTTACTAGCAAATGTTGAGAATGCAACCTGTGTTATCAAGAAACAATTTCAAAATACTATCAGTAGAAAATATTTCTGACAAAGACCACAGAACCAGATGACAATGACTGATTATTGTAAGTTCCCCCTTTATGTATACATTTTCCCCAAAAGAAATGGTTTCCTTTCAAAAAGGTATGGTAATTTGAATAATCTGTACATTAGCAATATCTAATTATCTCTATAGACCAGTGGTTCTCAAACTTTTGTACTGGTGACTCTTTTCACATACAAAGCTTTGAGTGCGACCCCTCCTTATAAATTAAAAACACTTTATATATATTTAATACCATTATAAATGCTGGAGGCAAAGCAAGGTTTGGGGTGGAGGCTGACAGCTCACAACCCCCCATGTAAGAACCTTGTGACCCCCTGAGGGGTCCCATCCCCCAGTTTGAGAACCCCTGCTATAGACGCACCCTTCTAGGGGCCCAAACAGACAAAGGATAGCCAAAGATTGTCTGGTTTTGCAGAATCAGCATTAAGAGTTTATATTCAAGACTGTTAATTTTGCTAACAATAAGATATATAATCAATGTATAACACTCTTATTAGTAATAAGTATGACTGGGGACATTTTTGCTATAAACAGAAAAGTGAGACTGAGTGGGATCTGGCACCTGAAACATATACAAGGTTGTACTTTAATCCTATTACATCACATAATAAGCTGTATATTAATTAATTATACATCATTGTTGGGCCAATCATGCTTCCACTGACACCTATTTGGGGGAGGCACTTTTCACAGCATAGTGGTTTCTCTTTTGATACACATTTTTTTTATTTGACTTACCTTGATTCACGTAACTTTAAAATCACTGGATGGGGACATAAGGGAGGAGAATTTTCAAACTCAGTATAGATTGCAAAAGGAAGCTTAAGAGTAGGAATTCTGTGAGTTCACCCACACCTAGTATATAGTTTGTAATGTGCTTTTGGATCTATTGGGATGAAAATCCATGTAGAAATCTTGAAGAATGTTATTAGTGAACTTTCCCTTCCATCATTTTCTGGCAATTCATGGATACATTGGTATGAGTGAGGATAATGTGGCTAGGCTAATGAGTTCCAAAGAATGCAGTTGTACTAATAATAAGATATATGCACAAAGGTTGGACTCCTCGTTGGCTGCTGCAATTGCTCACCTCTATCCAAGGCATTTTATAAAATATGGTAATTAACGTGCTGACTTTAGACATTCTAAATGTATTGTGATGCACATGTTCAGGAGTGGCAGTAAAAGGCCACGGCTGGCATTTCTTTAACTAATAATTATTGTGTTTTATTGTTGTGGTTCTCTAATGCATTAACAAGCTAGGACTCCGCTTTATTAGAATTCACTTGGCCCCACTCTTCCATGCATATTTATTATGTGAGAGAATAGGATTATTTTCCTCTAGCCTTCACTAATTTAAAAGAAGATATCCTCAATGAAATGTATTCAAATATTTTGACATTTTGCTTCACCTCACTTACAGAGCAGAAATTGTTTCTGACAGTTATTATACAGTACGGGAATCCTGCTGTTTCACTCTGCTGAAGCGCAGGTTGAAGAGACACAGCAATTGCATTTTGTTCAAAGAGTGAATCTCTGGCCTAGAAATAGCAACACAGTCAGCTGTGATTCGCTGGAAGTTTAGATAATATCCACTCTGTACACCTCCAACAGGAACATGGATTTGTTTGTTTGTTTGTCTTTCTTCTTAAAACTGAAGAAAATGAATCAGTGTTGGAAGTTTAGCACCTTCAACTTTGGAGGGAGGTTCTGATTGTAAAATACAAGTGGGACTTGGGAGAAATGGAAGTGAGGGAAATTGAGCAGGATTTTCTTCCTTCTCATCTTTCACTTAGAGTGAACCTAACATAGTCAATTTTGAAAATATCTGAACCTATTTATGCAAATCATGCAGTAGCAAAGGTTACATAGCCTTTATATTTCCAAAAATGCATAACCCCTCTGCCAGGTGGAGTCGGCAACAACAAGGGCCAAGTTCAATATCTAGGGGTTCATCTTAACAATACAAAACAAAACTGGCTCGAGCCCCCCAGTAACCTGGGAAAACTTACCACCCCGGATGCCCCTAAGAAGCAATACTTCCCAATTCACAAGCACTGAATCTGTGTATAAACAAAAGTGAACTTTTATTAGAAGTGAAAGGGAACCCAGCATTAATTTGGACAAATGCTACCATAACACTGGTCTACAATTTGAGAAGTCATCTGCTTCAGAGATAAAATGTGCTATTTATTATGTATTTTGATGTGCTGAATTCAAATATGACAATTAAACAACTGATTGGCTACTGTTTCTAAGATATTCAAGTTTTACATTTTATGTCTATGTATATTGTATAGATAGAGTTTTAATCATGAATTGTAAACCTAGGTCTTTTCATGTGTTTATGGTTGCTTTACATGATAATATTTCACCTGTCCTGTTTATGTAACACTTTAAAAATCAGCAAAAGGGTTATATAAATAAAATATATTATGAAACAAAAGGCAAAAAACTATTATGTACATAGTTTAGTCCTATTCAGTGTCTACTCGGCGTTTCTTGGCTTGTCTCTTGTATTCATTCAATGGAGCATCTCTTGTCACTGTCCAGCAATAGTCTGCAAGCATTGATGGGCTCCATTTGCCATGATAGCGTTTCTCCATTGTTGCAATGTCCTGGTGAAATCGCTCGCCGTGCTCGCCGCTCACTGCTCTGCAATTTGATGGGAAAAAAAAAATCGAGAGGAGAGTGCAAAAAATGTATCTTTAGTGACATGTTGCAACCAAGGCTTTTGTATACCTTGAGGAGGTTTTCCACCAACAACCTGTAGTTGTCTGCCTTGTTGTTTCCGAGAAAATTTATTGCCACTAAACTAACTGGAAGGCTTTCTATGCTGTCTTTTCCTTGCCACGCAGTGCATGGTCAAATCCATCATCTCGAAGAAGTTCACGAATCTGAGGACCAACAAAGACACCTTCCTTTATCTTAGCTTCACTTAACCTTGGAAATTTTCTATGGAGGAACTTGAAAGCTGCTTGTGTTTTGTCAATGGCCTTGACAAAATTCTTCATCAGACCCAGCTTGATGTGTAAGGGTGGTAACAAAATCTTCCTTGATTCAACAAGTGGTGGATGCTGAACACTTTTCCTCCCAGGCTCCAATGACTGTTGGAGTGGCCAATCTTTCTTGATGTAGTGGGAATCTCTTGCACGACTATCCCATTCGCAGAGAAAACAGCAGTACTTTGTGTATCCAGTCTGCAGACCAAGCAAGAGAGCAACAACCTTCAAATCGCCACAAAGCTGCCACTGATGTTGGTCATAGTTTATGCACCTCAAAAGTTGTTTCATGTTGTCATAGGTTTCCTTCATATGGACTGCATGACCAACTGGAATTGATGGCAAAACATTGCCATTATGCAGTAAAACAGCTTTAAGACTCCTCTTCGATGAATCAATGAGCAGTCTCCACTCATCTGGATGGTGAACGATCTTGAGGGCTGCCATCACACCATCGATGTTGTTGCAGACTACAAGATCACCTTCCACGAAGAAGAATGGGACAAGATCCTTTTGACGGTCACGGAACATGGAAACCCTAACATCACCTGCCAGGAGATTCCACTGCTGTAGTCTGGAGCCCAACAGCTCTGCCTTACTCGTGGGTAGTTCCAAATCCCTGACAAGGTCATTCAGCTCACCTAGTGTTATGAGGTGTGGTTCAGAGGAGGAGGATGGGAGAAAATGTGGGTCCTGTGACATTGATGGTTCAGGACCAGAAGTTTCATCCTCTTCCTCTTCCTTGTCTGACTCAAGTGAGAATGATTCTGGTGCATCAGGAACCGGCAGTCCTTCTCAGTGGGGTACTGGGCGTATAGCTGATGGAATGTTTGGATAATGCACAGTCCACTTTTTCTTCTGTGACACACCTTTCCCAACTGGAGGCACCATGCAGAAGTAACAATTGCTGGTATGATCTGTTGGCTCTCTCCAAATCATTGGCACTGCAAAAGGCATAGATTTCCTTTTCCTGTTCAACCACTGGCGAAGATTTGTTGCACAAGTGTTGCAGCATATGTGTGGGGCCCACCTCTTGTCCTGATCTCCAATTTTGCAGCCAAAATAAAAGTGATAGGCTTTCTTAACCATAGTGGTTATACTGCGCTTTTGTGATGCAAAAGTCACTTCACCACAAACATAGCAGAAGTCATCTGCACTGTTCACACAAGTACGAGGCATCTCTGCTCACTTTGGCTAAACAGAAATGTGTCCCTTTGCAAAATCAAACACTGACAAATAAAAGAGTGTATGATTTCTAGAGCTGATATAGGGCAATTTGTTCAGCAGAGTGATGTAAGCTTCATTATGATTGCATCATCCATGACTTCTAGGAATAACATGATGCAATTCATATCATGTATGACGCAATACCAGCTTCAGATTGCATCATTCATTGTTTTGCCTAAAAAGCAAGTACTGTCCAAACCCAGTCATAGATTTATTCATAGATCCAGTCAAAGATGTATTTTAGTCATTTCTGGTTTAAATTGAGATCCCTTCCCTTTATAATTCACTTATCCTCTGCCATTCCCAAGTCAAGGATCATATATACTGACCCAATAGCATATCTTGAAAACTAGAGCCAATCAACAATTTTAAGCATCATTTTCATTCTCAGTGACCCAGAATTAGTAAAGTTTGACTACATTTATTTCAGAAGCATTTTGGCTGTAGAGCAGTGTAATGATTCAAAAGCATATGACTGTAAGCAAACACCCACCCAGAGTGTTGGGCAGTGTCCTTTGCCTCAGTTTCCCACTTTGCAGTGTGAAATAAATAAATAAATGGCGATATCCTATCTCCTAGAACTGGAAGGGACCTTGAAAGGTCATCGAGTCCAGCCCCCTGCCTTCACTAGCAGGACCAAGTACTGATTTTGCCCCAGATCCCTAAGAGGCCTCCTCAAGGATTGAACTCACAACCCTGGATTTAGCAGGCCCTTGCTCAAACCACTTAGTTATCCCTCCCCCCAAGTCTGACAAACAAATGTTCCTTTAACACGACACTCTCCTCTGCTGCATCACAGTCACAGTTGGTTGTCCTTAGTCAGCAAAGACTCGGAGTTTGAAGGTGCATTCGCATGGATCAACCTCCCACCTCTGAAAGGGAAAGGAGGTTGAGCAATGCATTCACTGCTCACGGTTAGCTTTGCCACTGCTCATCTCTGCTGCTGCTATCACTGCTGCTGCTGGCCATATCACTTCAGTGACGCTGCGTTCTGAGAGTCCTCCACTTACCCAGCTCTCAGTGATTTCACTGAGTAATGGGGAACTGCTGTGCGGCTGCCTCTTCATTGTCTTTTACTGTAAAACTGTCCCTGTACCAGCTCTAAGGCTTAGCCCCTAGATGTCTCTCAGGGATGTCAACTCTAGTAATCACTGAACACAAACAAGGACTCTCCATTGAGTCCAATCAGCTCTGTCTTTAAACACTGGAAAAGGGAGGTCAAATGGTGACTAGGACTCTTTAGGCAGAGCCCACACCATCAGGTAGAAACACCTGTCCCCATCTTCCTCTCAGCCTCGGTAGGCTTTGGCATCTGTACCCCCCCTGCTTAGCAAGTGAGGTTCAGTTGAAGGTGACTTCCTCAACCAGGGCATGCTAAGTACAGTTCTGCTGCCTGTTGCTCATACAATAAGGAAAATATTTCATTACCTCTGCATTCAATTTTAAAAAATTATTAAAGCTTACATTAAAATTGCCTAAGGGACCGCTGGTGATAGCCCGAATGAGTGGCTCCATGGCTAATTTGACAGCCTTGCTTCACACCATTATGGATTGGGATTTCAGGGGTCGCCCCTTCCATGGAGTGGATGGTGGTGGTGCAGTCTTTGTAAAGTTCCTGGACCAGTTGAAGGAAATTTTCAGGCATCCCATACTCTCAAAGCATGGCAAAAATGTGCTGATGGGGCATGGAACTGAAAGCATTAGCCAGGTCAAACCATTCCATGGCACATTTCCTCCATGCTCTCCTGTCCATGGCGATGGCAGTTCAAAGGACAAAGTTGTGTTTGTAACAGGCTTTGCATGACATGAAGCCCTTCTGGATGGAACTGATGGACCCTCCATTCACTGACCAGTCTGTAATCCTAGCTGCAATGCAGCGGGCATACAGTTTGTACCTGGTGGAGCAGAGAGGGGTGTGTCTCCAGTTACTGGGGTTATCTTACTCTACTTTCTTGCTGATGAGTACAGTCAGACTTCTTCCAGGAGCTGGAAGTATGGCAGAACTGTCTGCACTTGAAGATATCAGTTAGTAACCAGGCAACTGGGATCTTGTCTTTTCAGGATATTATAGCTAATGCCATCTTTTCCTGGATCTGTGGTTTTTGTCTTCATGAGTCTGGTCATTATTTCCTATGGTGTAAAGTCTTCTTCCAGCCTCCCTTCTTACCTCAGTTAGGACAGATGATGAAGGCATCCTGGATTCTACATATCATTCTGGACTACACAGTTGAACACATCCTTGAAATGCAAGAATAGTCTTTCAGATGGGATGACACAGTATGATGAGGGCCCATTGAAGTTTTCCCTTATAGCCATAGGGCAGTTTGACTGGTATAGCTTCTCGATCCAAGATGCTACTGCCAGATTATAGCAGCAATTGTTATTTTTTCTCTTGGCTTCCCTGCTGTAGTAGTTATAGCTAGACACAGGGATTCTATGAGAAATCAGTGTGCTCTCCTGATTTTCATCCTTCCCCCGATGCAATTTCTGCAGAAAAGTCTTCAGTGACTCTGTCTACAAGGAGGTCAAAGTCATCGAAGGCGTCTGTCCTCGCCAACTCCTCCATCCAAGTTTGCCATCTAAGCTGCTGCTCCATCACAACAGGCATAGGCTGTAAGATTGTTATGGGATTAGCCTGTGGCCTCTTTTCCTCCCAGAACACAGGATTCCATTGCACCAGATTTTGAGGGGAGATCTCAGGTATGATACCGATGCCACTGGTGACAGGATCCTCCCTTACAGACTTTGGGGCAGCACTGGTCCTTTTAGGAAGGAAAGTCTTTGAGGCATCAGTATTGGTCCTTTTAAGGATGTGGTCTTGCTCGGGAGTTTCTGGGATGGTGCTGGTCCTTCTGTGAATGAGGTCTATATGGTTGATCTCTGATATAGTGTGAGGTCTTCTGGGGACAAGGACCCATTGGGTGGTCTTGGAAGCTGTGCTAGTCAGTCTAAGGATGAGGTCCTGTTGTGTGGTCCTAGCAATGGAGATAGCTTCTCCATTGGCAGGGTCCTGCTGGATGACCTGCAAGGTGGTGCTAGCCCTCCTGGTGGCAGGATCCTGCAAGTTATCTATGGAGAGGCGCTGACTGTTCTGATGATGGGGTCATGCTGGACATTCTATGTGCTGTTTGGAGAGGGAATTACCTTATGTAGTCTGTGAGGGGGCACCAATCCTTCTATTGGTAGGGTCCTGTTTAGAGATCTTTGAGTCAACATTTATCCTTTCAATGATAACATCCTGTTCAGTGGTCCCAGGGACAGGGGTAGTCCTTTCAGCAGTAAGTTGTTGGACCATGTTTTCCTGTTGTGGCTCTGAGGGAGTTGTCTGGGTCATAATAGCAGGAGTGTGAGGAGAGTTGAAAGCCAGAGCTGGGGCACGCAGCATTTCTGCATTCCAAGCAGGGGTGCAATGCCGGTAAAAGAGTCTTCTAGAGTTGGCCCCTTCTGGTGCAAGATGCCTTTTGCAGGTAGCTTGATGCAACTTACATTTCTTTTGTGTTTCAAAAGGCATGTGTCAGACGGCATATTGGAAGGCGATCTGCTTGCTATGGATTCTCTTCAAATTCTCTGTTAAAACCACCAAGGCATTGGAATCCTCAGACAAGATAGCAGATAAGGCAGAGGAGCATGTCCTTAGGGACAGGACACTGGCAATTTAATCATTCAGTGGATGAGAAGCTGGATAGGAGTCAGCAGTGTGCCCTTGTTGCCAAGAAGGCCAACAGCATACTGGGCTTTATTAGTAGGAGCATTGCCAGCAGATCAAGGGAACTGATTATTCCCCTCCAGCGGAGGGTAACAAAAATGATCAGGGGGCTGGGGCACCTGATTTATGAGGAGAGACTAAGGGAACTGTCTGCAGAAGAGAAGAGTGAGGGAGGATTTGATAGCAGCCTTCAACTACCTGAAGAGAGGTTCCAAAGAGGATGGAGCTCGGCTGTTCTCAGTAGTGGCAGATGACAGAACAAGAAGCAAATGGTCTCAAGTTGCAGGGGGGGAGGTCTAGGTTGGATATTAGGAAACACTATTTCACTAGGAGGGTGGTGAAGCACTGGAATGGGTTACCTAGAAAGGTGGTGAAATCTCCATCCTTAGAGGTTAAGGCCCAGCTTGACAAAGCCCTGGCTGGGATGATTTAGCTGGTGATGGTCCTGCTTTGAGCAGGGGGTTGGAATAGATGACCTCTTGAGGTCTCTTCCATCCCTAATATTCTATTATTTTCCCTTTCTTCTCCATGCATTGGATGGGCTTCGGTGGTGTCAGTCTCACTAGACAGTTCTCCTTGATCTCGGAGAGTAGTATCAAGAGGCTCAGCAAGGCAAGCATATGGTGAGGTGTTGAGGCCCCTCCGGGGGGTTTCCAAGGAGATGCTGGTCCTTCTGCTGGTGGTACCTTCCGGGACGGTGTTTGCAATAACAGAGAGCCGCCAGCATGAGGATCATCTTGGGAAATGGAAGAGGTGGAAAAGGTTCTCCTTCTCACATCCTTCTGCTGAAAAGTGTGTGAGTCGATGTTTGTCCTGGCTCTGATGTCCTGGGAAGCAGTCCTCAAGCTGCAAGACCTCCCTACATCAGCATCTCAGTGGGTGTTCTTCAAGGTGTTCTTAGATACTATACTTGATCTTAACCAAAAGGCCAAGAATTGTAATCCAAAGCCAAAACTGATCAGTTTAGCAAAGCATGTCACTCTGCCTAGTTGTTTGGCAGACAAAGTGTGTTAATGCAAATATGGACTTCTCCTGAAGTCTTCTGCCCCAGTGGGTCACTCGATATCAGGGGAGAGCTCATCCAGACCCTGCTTACAAATGTAAATTGTCTGAAGGGATGATATGCAACAGTCGACTGACTTTCCTTTTGTATCATGATCTCATGCACATTATACGTGTGGTGAAATCTTTTTAATATCACCAATGTGTAGCACAAAATTAGCAAATCCTCTTGTTAATGCCCAAATGGTGTGTCTTTTATGCAAACACCTAGTTTATGGTTTTCTTTAAAAAAATAATTCTGTTTCTATCTCTAATTACATACACAGTAAAAGGTAAATTTTGTCCTTAGATGTGTATGCAACTCCCCTGAAGTTGAAACACAATTGTGGAAGCATAGCTGAGGCTAAAATTTAGCTCTGAGGACCTTGCTGCTAAAGCAGTATGCAAGAAAAGTTTCATTGTGATTATTTATTTTATGACATGAGGAAGATCTCCCATGGAAACCAAAGCAACAGAAGGAAGGAACAATGTAAGAAGGAAGCTGTAACAAGATCTAGCTGATGTTATTCTGCTTCTTTTTGCTGTCTGTATTACGCAAATCCTATATTAAAATCTGGGATCCACCTTTTGGGATAACAAAGGGATAGCAGAATGCACAGTGACAAGAAGGCAAAACAGAGGCACGTTATGCTGCTCTTTGAGATATTCAAGAATGGAAATGTATTTGGGACCAAAACAAATAGTGGACTTGAGGGAGGAAAGAGGTATACAGAATCTATTCTCCCATCAGCGTATAGGGGATTTGTTCAGGTGCAATTCTCATTAATGTTACGATTTATCAAGGAAGTAACTCTCTAATGCACTGATGGGAAAATCAATTTAGTGTTCAGGGAGAGCATGCTGCTCAAACTGATGTCCAATTTTTCCTGCCAACAGAGACATATGGTTGTAAACTGTGATGAGCTGGACAACAAGAGTTGTTGCTATAGAAAGATTGGGAGTAATGGCTGAAACACTACACAAAACTGAAGACACACTCTTAAGATCATATCCTGCCACTGATTTTATCCCAAAATTCCCACTGGGTTCCAGGAGTTGCTCATGCAAAATGGTGGAAGGATATGGCCCTTCATGTCCTAGAGATGCAAGTCTGCATTATCAAATGCAATAATCAACATGGCATGAAAGCTCTGAAGGAAACCTAATAAGCTAAGTGTATAGAAACTGAATGCAATCTTGAAAAGAGCTCTTTTTCTTGTCTTTTCTTTTGTGCTACTTCATCAGAGAAGTAGAGGAAATAGGAGATGTCTGGAGAGTTCTCCAGGAGGCTTTGAAAAGAATGGCATCATTCAAACATGCTGTTGTACTAGTCACTGGGATGTGAGGCAGTTTTACAGTTACAGAATTTCACTCCAGTGGAATTGTTGTATCAAGACCTTGTCAAAGCAACAGGCTATTTAGGAAGAATTATTGCAGATGCAAATACTGACCTCACTGACTGTTGAGGATTATCAGGATTGTATACAAGCTCACAGTTCTACTTCTGGATGCTGATGCACCCAGGATACAATCCCCCAATAGCTCCCTCCCTAGTCTATTTTAAGACTCTCACTGTCAAACACCTGATATCACAACTGACAATCAACTCTACTTCCTAGGCCTCTCTAACTCCTGAGGTGCAATCTCTTTAGAAATCCCAGCCCACTGAAACATATCCTTTCCCTTATGTGAAATTAATGTAGAAGCTTAAAATACACTGATTAATCTGAATTGAAAGCAAGGTGTTTATAGCTGAGCTGCTTGGTAATAGCAATCATAATGCAATTAAATTTAACATCCTTATAGGAGAGGGAAATGCCAAAGAAACCCACCACAGTAGCGTTTAACTTCAAAAAGGGGAACTACACAAAAATGTAGAAGCTAGTTAAATGGAAATTACAAGTAACAGTCATAAAGGTGAAATGCCTGCAAACTGCATGGAGAGTAGTGAAAACAGCATAACAGAGACTCAAACTAAATGTACACCCCAAACCAAAACCAAACACTAACCGAACCAAAAAATTGCATGGTTAAACAGTAGAGTAAAATGGGTAGTTAGAGGCAAAAAGGCATCCTTTAAAAATTAGAAGTCAAATCCTAGTGAGGAAAATAGAAAGGAGCATAAACCTCTGGCCAGTCAAGTGTAAGAGTATAATTAGGCAGGCCAAGAGTGAATTTTAAGAGCAACTAGCTAAAGACACAAAAATTGACAGCAAATTGTTTTTAAAGTACATCATAAATAGGCAGCCTGCCAAACAGGCAGTAGGGCCACTGGATGATTCAGGTGCTAACAGAGCACTCAAGGAAGACTAGGCCAATGTTGAGAAGCTAAATGAATTCTTTGCATCAGTCTTCACTGGAGAGGATGTGGGGAGATCCCCAAACCTGAGCCATTCTTTTTGGTGACATATCTGAGGAACTGTCGCATATTGAGGTATCAATACAGGCTGTTTTGGAACAAATTGATAAATTAAACAGTATTAAGTCACCAGGACCAGATGGCATTCACCCAAGAGTTCTGAAGGAGTCAGATATTAAATTGCAGAACTACTAACTGTGCTATGTAACCTATCACTTAAATCAGTCTCTGTACCAGATGACTAGAGGGTAGCTAATGTAAATCAGCTAATATAACACTGACTTTTAGAAAGACTCTAGAGGTGATCCAGACAATTACAAGCCAGTAAGCCTGACTTCAGTACCAGGCAAACTGGTAGAAATTATTGTAAAGAACACAATTATTGAACACGTAGATAAACATGATATCTTGGGGAAGCGACAACATGACTTTTGTAAAGGGAAATCATACCTCACCAGTCTATTAGAAGTCTTTGAGGTTGTCAACAAACATGTAGATGTGACAAAATGTACCTGTGTCCACACCTTACATACTATTGTAATCTTTGTATAATGTATACCTGTGAGATATAATTTAAAAACTCAGTAATATCATGGAAAAATATATGTAGCAGAGTTATATGTGAAGTTATAAACATAAGCTGAGATCATGACTAAAAGTATGTTTTCCAGAAAAGTTCCTCAGAAACAAAGGACAAACTGATGCCTCAGCCAGGTGTAAACAAGGCTAATGTGTCATTACTTGCTAAGTGGCCATTCTTTGGCAGAAAATGGTGCAGGAGCAAAAAAATCTACATCTTAGCAAAGAAACAGTATGGACTTCCCTCCCACACAGACTGCCTGTTGCCTTGTTCCCAGATGGAAATGCTTTTTCAAAGGCGGGGACAGGACTATAAAAGAAGGGACAGTCAGCCCAAGCTACCCTCTCTCTTCTTCCATCGATTCACTGCATGAGAAGGGGCAAAGGAAGCAGTCATAAACAGAAGAAGGGGTCCTGGCCTAAGAAGTATGGCCAATAAGATTGCTGAGAGAATGTGATGAGAAAAGCTTTGCTTTGAATTTAACATAGTTTGCTAAGTTAGGCACCAGTTGTATTTTCTCTTTATTTTTCTTGCAACCATTTCAGACTTTTATGCCTCATTACTTGTATTCATTTAAAATCTTTCTTTGTAGTTAATAAACTTGTTTGACTGTTTTACCTAATCCAGTGTGTTTGAACTGAAGAGTTTAGGAAACTCCATTTGCGATAATCAGATGTGTGCAGATCATTTATATTAATAAAATGACAGGCTTTAAATGAGCTCATATTGTTCAGGAGAGGGCTGGGCAGTACAGGACATACATTTCTGTGGAAAATCTCAGACTGGGCGGGTGTTGGAGTCACCCTGCAGTATAAACAAAGTGTGGCTGGCTGCAGCACACACACACAGACATAGCTGGCAGTGACTTGCATGCAGGAGACTATTTGTGAGCTGTCCTGACTGGAGGACAAAGAAATATAAAGGGCACAGCAGGTTAGAGGGAAGGGTGACACAGCTATGCATTAATCTGGATTGTACCATGGTATGTCATGGTAGACAAGGATGATCCAGTAGATATAATGTACTTGGACTTTCAGAAAGCCTTTGACAAGGTCCCTCACCAATGGCTCTTAAGCAAACTAAGCAATCATGGGATAAGAGAGAAAGTCCTTTCATGGATCATCACTGGTTAAGAGATAGAACACAAAGGATAGGAATAAACGGTCAGTTTTCAGAATGGAAAACGATAAATAGCAGGATCCCTCAAGGATCTGTACTGAGACCTGTGCTGTTCAACATATTCATAAATGATCAGGAAAAGGGGTGAACTATAAGGTGACAATTTACAGACTCTACAAAATTATTCAAGAGGGTTAAGTCCAAAGCTGACTGCAAAGAGTTTTCAAAGGGAGCTCACAAAAGTGGGTGATTGGGCAACAAAATGGCCAATGAAATTCAATGTTGATAAATGCAAAGTAATTCACATTGGGAAAAAAATCCCAACTATACATATAAAATGATGGGGTCTAAATTAGTTGTTACCACTCAAGAAAGAGATCTTGGAGTCATCGTGGATAATTTTCTGAAAACATTCACTCAATGTGCAGTGGCAGTCAAAAAAAAACTAACAGTGTTAGGAACCATTAGGAAAGGGCTAGATAAATAAGACAGAAAATATCATAATGCCACTATATAACTCCATGGTACACCCACACCTTCAATACTGTGTGCAGTTCTGGTCTATCCATCTCAAAAACGGTATTTTAGAACTGGAAAAGGTTCAGAAAAGGACAACAAAAATGATTAGGGGTATGGGATAGCTTCCATATGAGGAGAGACTAAAACTATTAGAACTGTTCATCTTAGAAAAGAGAGGACTAGGAAGGGGATATGATAAGAGGTCTATAAAATCATGAATTGTGCAGAGAACAAGTGTTATTTACTCCTCCACATAACACAAAAACTAGGGGGGGGAGGGTCACCTAATGAAATTAATAGGCAGCAGGTTTAAAACAAACAAAAGAAAGTACTTCATGCAATGCACAGTCAATCTACAGAACTCATTGTCATGGGACATTGTGCAGGCCAAAAGTATAACTGGATTCAAAAACTAATTAAGTTCATCAAGGATAGGTCCATCAATGGCTATTAGCCAAATGGTCAGAGTGCAGTCTCATGCTCTGTGTGTCCCTAAACTATCAACTACCAGAAGCTGACACTGGCTGACTGGGGTGGATAACACAAAATTACCCTATTCTGTTCATTCCCTCTGAAGCCTCTGGCGCTGGTCACTGTCAGAAGTCACGATATTAGGCTAGATGGACAATGGGTCTGACCAATATGGCCATTCTTATGTTCTTATAAACATACATGCACTTTTTCACTGACAAAAACATATAAACTAATAAATGTTCTACAAAATGTATATTAAATTATTTGCAGGCTTTGCAAAGTAGTCAGTAAAACTAGTTTTAGTAATTGTGTTATATAGGAGGTCTAACTGGATGTTAGACTATGTTGTGCAGTAGGTCTTGAGTTATGGAGGAGGTCAGACTAGATGATCATAATGGTTCCTCTCACGAGTGCCCCCTTATTTGAATGTGTGTCTGCACCTCTTTCAGTCTGTGGTGACCCCTTCTGGCAGTTTCTCTGGTGGTTTCTAGTGACTCATCCCTCTGGCCAAATCACACAAAATCAATATGGAACACAACTCAAACAGACCCCTTCTGGGTTTTTAGTTTAAGTGCTCCTGGTCATGCACCCAAGGCTTCCTCCCTGGAGATTCTTTGCCCACTCTGGTTTGTTGTGGCCCGAGCTGGGCCTCTTAACAGTTCAGATCCCCTTTTAGGGGTCTATCACTGTCCAACTGTAGGCCACTTGCCCATTGGCTTATGGAGTGGGCTCATGCCCACCCATTACTCTGGGTCCCAGCCCAGGGACCCTAAGAATAGCAACCAGGTACTGCTGTGTCACCTTAACTAAACTGCTTTTAGTTCCCTGAGCCACTTTCCCATGGCCCAAGTCTTCACCAATGCTTCACCCTTACCTCAGAGCTTTTCTATGTTCAGGCCCAGCAGCCAGCCAGGAGCTCTTTCTCACTCCCCCAGTCCTTGCCAGCACTGAGCTCTCCATGGTGCTGCAGTCCTTCAACCTGCTAGGAGCACCTTCTTCACTCCTCAGGCTCCAAGTAGCAAATGAATGACTCTGGCTTTGCAGCTCCTTTTATATGGACTTCCTGGGCCCTGACTGGCTGCTCCCTGCAGCCTCTCTCCAATTGGCTGCTTCCTCTGCAGCCACTCTTGGCAGCCTAGAGGACTTCTCTACTACTCTTTTCCTGGGTTGGGTGTGATAGCACATTGAGGCCTCCAGCAGGAGCCTCTGGGTCTAGTCCACCCCATCACATTCCTTTTGACTTGAAAATATATGGATTAAATTCTGACCCCATTGACTTCAATGGGGCTAGGATTTTACTCTATGAACCTATGACATGGCTAAATATTATAGTGGCTCCATGTATGTCCTTTCAGTATTAAGGACCAAAAAAGGTATTTTAAGATAACAATTTAATTATTATTATTAATAATAATATTTATACAGAGCCCATTCTGTGTTAGATGCATTGCAGATAGAAAGTAAACTGTCATGGACACATTACAATAATATGGATTTATGCTTGTGAGCCTGACTTAAAAAGCAAGCCTTTAGGAGAGTTTTAAATAAGGAGAAGATGACTTGGAGAACTGGGATTGAAGATATGCAGAATGGGACTAAGGGGATCGTATGGAATAAGACATGAAGATGGCCTACAGACTGGTATCATTGGCGGAACAAAAGGCTAAAAGAGAACATTATAAGAAATGAGATCCAATATATACTGTAGGTTGCCCTGGTTTTATGTAGGGCCTTGAATATGAGAATGAAAAAAGCTTTAGTTGGTACAATGGGCAAAATGGAGCCAATGGAGGGATTTAAAGAGGGGAGTGATGTGGTTTGATTAGCAAAAGAACAATAATTTTAGCAGCAGTGTATTGCCCAGGCAAGATAGGAGCTGGAAGGATAGGGTTTCAGAAAGGTGAAGGTTGCAGAATTCAAGGTAGGAGATGACCAGGGCCTGGATAAGTATTTTGTTCATCTGAACAGAAAAGAAGGGTTGGGTTTTCAAAATGTTGTAGAGGAAGAAGCAGCAGGACTTGGTGACAAACTGGATGCATGGAAGAGAGAGAGGGAGGAGTTGAAGATGACTCCCCAGCTGTTAACCTAAAGGCCAGATTTCAGCTGGACTATTTGAGAAGTAAGGTACTCCTTAACATTAATAAGGGTATCAGAATCTGACCCTGAGATATTACGTCATGTTATAGTTTATTAATGCAACAGGAAAGACTGGTAGTGAGCAGCAGGCAAAACAAGAGGGCAATAATATTCCATGGAAAATTAAGTTTGTGTATATAGTTAACAAGTTCCCTAAGGGAAGTCCAAATTTCAGGTGCTCAACCTCAACCATCAACTGTTTTGTTTACTAAGTAGTGGATGAAAAAAATGAAAATGGCAAGAAACTAGAAATAATAATGTATCTTTTGTGAGCCAGGATTTTATATTAGGATTGACTGAATGATTTATATCAGATGTAGATTAGGGTGTGCAGATAACATCTGACATAGGAATCAAGTGCAAAAAAAGAGTTCATGGTCAAGTTTGTCAAATGAGCACTGACATTAAGTAAACTAAAGCAGTCCAAAGCTCTGTAAGTATAGCACTTGAGGCTCCAACTCAGAAGCATTTGTAGGCACTGTGATTCAGTCTAAAAATATGAATGAACTGAAGTGTTGACATTTATGGTACAATCCAAGAAAACTGATTTTCAAGGTCTACTACTCATTTGACAAACATATTAATAGTGAAAAAAACCCGGACATGAGTGCTGAAAAGTGAAAAAAAACATGTCTCTTGGCTCTGAGCTAGAAACTGTCTCAACCTCTCCTCAATCGGATGCACAAAGATGAAGAATTATGGTGAGACAAATTGTTATAGAAGAGTATTATTTTATTCATTTTCATTAATTTTATTCTTTTGGCACTCAAAATATAACAAATGTCAGAGACAGAGAATGACCTGTTACCTACCCTCAATTTGGCTAACAAAATCTCAAAAGTTTACCAAACTTCTTGAAAAACTGAATAGCTAGTCCTCAAGAAGCCACAACTTGACCCTGAAGATCTCTCCAACTACCATCCTATTTCCAATCTCCCATTCCTGGGCAAAATAATTGAGAAAGTAGATGTTAATTTAGTGGTTACATGTGGCATCATGTAGATGTCTCACAGTCAGGGGTCAGACCAGGCATGGTACAGAGATGGCTGTAATGGCACTAAAAGACAACTTCCTCATGGATATGGACACAGGAAGGATCTTCATGCTCCTCGCTGCAGCCTTTGACATAGTGGACCTCAAGATACTGCTAATGTGTCTACCATGTCCTATCAGAAGAGGATGGCCCAGCACTACAGTGGCTCCAGTTGTTCCTCTTCAGCAGAACTCAGAATGGTGATGGGTA
This sequence comes from Trachemys scripta elegans, assembly GCF_013100865.1. NCBI lineage: Eukaryota > Metazoa > Chordata > Testudines > Emydidae > Trachemys > Trachemys scripta. Next base: position 130,651,243 of record NC_048300.1, on the reverse strand, counting down.
ACTGCTCCTCCTCTCAGAGGCCCTCACCTTTAAGTCCCACAGTGACAGTAAACTGGTAGTGAAACAACAAAGACGATTTTAAAGAAGCAAAAAAGAAAAGTTCTCATGAATGCAAGCTAATAGTCAACTGAATAAAATTTTATGGTAAAATAAGAATAAAAACAGGAGTTCAGAAGAAATACAGTATTTCAAATCCAAATGAATAGATCCTATAGAGAGCCTCAGCAGACAATGTCATCTGTGAGCCATAGCATTAGCTATGCTAGAGGAAATATGTATTAGTGACCTGGCATAAATAACAAATAAAAATTGCAAGGAGTTTTCTGCTCATCTGAATCATTAATACCCAAAAGAAAATAAGTGTAATGATTTAACTGAGGTCCAAGATGCACAAGCTGTCCTGCTTTCCATACCATGTGGGAAGAACATTTAATGGGAGATTTCAGAATATCTCAGCACAGCAGCTTATTCATTAATTTGACTCAAAGTTGCAATATCAGATATAAAATCTCTAAGAGAATGAAATAGAGTAACTCAGATTGTGATCCAAATAATAATATTTACACATTTTCTTCCATTGATTTTAAAATTAACATGATTTCTAATATCCATCCAGAGCACTGAAATAAGATTTCTAGCCAGTTTCTTCAAACCATCTGTTTCCACAGCTGATTCTTAAGAAAATGACAGCAGTGGATCACACACATTCATTCCTAACTCTCAAGTAAATTCTATTTCATATATTTTAGCACGGACTTCCCTCATAGGACTATAGCACCCACAGCATCATTTTTCTAGGATTTAAGCTGTTCCAAGTACAACCTTTCCTGTTGTTATTAAACAATGGCAGTGGATTTAATTCAACTAATTTGGACATAATATCTCAGACCTTTCTAACTCATCCTTTATAAACTGTATGGCAGCAAAAGCAACTATAGGAATTAGCCTTCTCTCTCTCTCTCTCTGAGCAAATCATGTTAGCAAAATACAAAATCTGCAGATTTTCTCATTTAATTGGAATAAAATCCAATAGAATTCCATTTCATTGGTGTGTTTTGTTTTGGTAAGACAAAAATACAGAACTCTCTTTTTAGTTGATCTGAGATAATTCCTTCTCAATTATTGCATCAGATATTTCCCTAGCAGATCTATATATGTATTTATATATCCCCAAATACCACGTTATATATCCACATTCCAAGTACTATATTTTTGGATTTATACTTGCAAAATCTGTGAGGTAGGATATTATTATCCACATTTTACAGATGAGGAACTGAAACGAGAGATTGAGGGACTGATCCAATGCCAGTTGAAGTTAATGGGGGACTACAAGCAAGATTTTAAAAAGGTACTTAGATGCCTAACTCCCACTGAAATTTAGGCACCTAAAAGCATTTAAAAATCTGGCCCTAAGTTATTTTTGCAAAGTTACATAGGAAGTCTTTCACAGAGTCAAGAACCAAACCCAGAGCTTCTGAGTCCAAGTCCAATTCTTTAACTGCAAGACAATCCATATCCTCATCTTTCAAACTGAGGCAGATAGAAACTGTACAAAAAACTCTCATTAAGACTTGGCATTCACCATGGTCAATTTCCATTCCACTGAATGACAATATTTTTAGGCAGAACTTTTTGCAGACTTCAGCAACAAGTTGATACCTAATCTGGCAGTTTATTCAGGACCTCAGGTGTGTTCTTTGAAAGGTAGGTAGCCAAATATCACAGTAGCCACAGACCTTTAATGCATATTTGGCAAATGCCAGGCTGACTCCTGAGGTCCTCACACAGTTCCTATTTCATAGTTTACTTCAATGGCCGTTTTGCCTGAGTAAAGATGGAGTAAAAAACCTGAATAAGGAATTTGGCCCTATGATAATAAAATAACACCACTACTTTGCACATATATAAATTAAATTAAATTAATGGAGATATCCTATCTCCTAGAACTGGAAGGGACCTTGAAAGGTCATTGAGTCCAGCCCCCTGCCTTCACTAGCAGGACCAAGTACTGATTTTTGCCCCAGATCCCCAAGTGGCCCCCTCAAGGATTGAACTCACAACCCTGGGTTTAGCAGGCCAATGCTCAAACCACTGAGCTATCCCTCCCCCGTAGATATACTACCTTCTATCCAAGGATCTTAAAGCACATTCCTAATATTGAAGAATTCAGGCTCACAATAACTTGAGGGTGTGTTATTGTTCCTATTTTACTAATGGGAAAACAAGAGCATAGAGAGGTGAACTTTTGCCTACAGTCATGCAGAGGAAGTCTGTGGAAGAATCCAGTATAGAACCCAGATTTCATGATTCTGAGATGTGTGCTTTAGTCGCAAAACCATCCTTTCCCTAGATTCATCAATTCCAAGGCCAGAGAGGACCACTGTGATCATCTAATCTGACCCCCTGTATATACAGGCCACAGAACGTCCCCAAAATAATTCCTACAGTATATCTTTTAGGAAAACATCCAATCTTGATTTAAAAATGGTCAGTGATAGCTTCCACTATGCAAGGCATCCACTTACCCTAGTCTTAAAGTGAAGTGTGAGCACGTAAGGCAGCAATACAACAATATGAAAAGAATCCATTTGCTAGTGGAACCACCACATAAGAGGAGAGAGAAACAAGACAATTAAACTGCCCGTTACATCTTTGATGATGCATTAAGCCATAGAGCTTGATAGGCTTTTCCCTCCACCCTTGTTCTCTCTTGACAGCAAATGTTTGGTTTTAAATAAATATTCTGTGCTGACTTCACAGCCCTCTTGAATGCCCTCCAACAAAAAAGCCAGCTTGGGGGAACGGGAAACATAGAGGGAAAGTATTTCTGGAATAAGGTGTTTTTTTCTGTGACGTTTCCAAAAGATTATTATCTAATCAGCACATACAAAACTAATTTAAATTGTATTAAAAATAGGTTGATCGTATCCTTTTAATGTAGTGATGTCTATCACAGTAAAGCAACTGTACTGTAGCCAGCTGAAAAAATTGAGATGTTCAGAAGATACAGGTAAGGACATTGGTTAAATGGCAAGACTTTTTAAAGTCTATTATCATTGCAATTTGTGTTGGCTTTAGATTTGCCTGATTGGGGAAATAATGTGTTGACTGGAGGATTTTCTCAGTTCCTCCTTACATTATATTCTATTGCTTTGTTTTATAAGTTTGATGTTATGCTTATCTTGTTAGATAGCCCAGAAGTCTGAGCATTACATTCTGAAGACTTTTTTTTTTAACTGTTAATCTAGCATGGTACCAGCTGCTTTGGGGTATGTGTATCTGTGCTGACTTTAACTTTGATGATGAGGAACCATTTAACATAGAGATAAATATTTAAATTCATTGCCTTTATTAGTTCACACTTGATCATTTTCCAAGTAGATCATATGTTTCCAAACCAAATGTTGTGGTGGCAGTGGTGTGATGATGGACAACTGTATACAATGATCTGAAGATGAGAGAAACACAATGACCTTGATTTGAACAGAGGCACCTTATGTGACAAACCAATGCTAAAGGGCAGTCAGATCTCACTTTGTCATTTCAAAGTGTGTATTCAATATAACTTTTCAGAAAACATGATGAAATGTAATTCTTTAGCTTCAAAGAATTCCTTTAGAAAAGTTGTGATATTTCAACAAAAGATGACAATGTGCCAACACAGAATAACTTGTGAATGCAAATACTGCTCACCTCATTGTTCCTGGTTTCCTTCAGAAGCTGCACATCTTACTTTCTAAAAAATGTAGGCTGGAGAACTAATAGAATTTAAAAGAGCTTTCTTTCAATGTGAAGAGTTGTAAGAGTGTTAGTTGTCCAAGTCTTTTAGGAAATCCAATTATACGTCTCTTTATATTCATGCACCTTACCAGAAGAGGAGCTTTTTTCTCCCTTGGTGTCATTTTCTCAGCAGGGACTCCACCTTGACATAGGTGCTCAGTTTCAGTGCCTTTCTCATTAGAAGACAACTAGCTTCAATTCCCAAGGCACTAAGGCGGTACCCAACTATCCTGCCCTAGCCAGCAGCACATTGTAAAAGGTTTTTAATGTTCAGAAGCAATACATACAGGTTCTCCAAAGACCACTGCTTTGAAGCTTTAAAAAGTATACTTTGCTGACAAATACAAAAGTCTTAAGATAATATACATTGAAGGGTTCCCACAATGTACTGTGAACCTCCAATTGATTATTGTTCATTTTTTATTCATCTCTGTTTCTAGGAGAACATAATCACTGCTTAGTATACCTTAAGTCTAAAAAAGTGTCAGTTTTCTAAATTCAGAATCAAGTAAAATTATAAAACACCTGTAATTGCCTAATTTATTTTTCATTGCTTTATGAACTTCAATGTATTTTGGGAAATCTCATGTTTAAAAAGAAGCAAGATATTAATTGATGAAGTCTTGGTAGACCATATAGTATATTGAATTGTTCTAGATGAGACACTCATAAGACTAATTTTAAATCAGTGCATCAGAACACTTTCAAACTAGCAACATTTTAACTCCTTCAAGAATCATGTTTGCATAATATTCTTGTCACAATTGTTATTTACAGTTATGCAGCCATGTTTTGAGTTTAAATACTGCCTCTTTTTTATATTGATCAAAAATCTGGAATTTTTGATGCTTTTAGGGAAGGTTTTCGAAAGTAAAAAGGAGTGACAGGTGCCTAACTCCCCTTTGAAATCTCCCCTTTTTTGTTTAAAGGTGAAACACTAGCCTCTTGCTGTAAGATGGAGAATAACAATTAAGTATGAATTCTGTCATGGGAATCATGATTTCCATGCATACTGTGTTTCCCTCAAACATCAATGACTTGCAAAATTGCTCCTATGACTCCACTATGGCTTTTTCATACAATGTACTTTGACTAACCTATAGCCCTAACCTCAGAACTTTTATAGTTCTTGTAGATTTACTGAGCCAATTCCCTGCCTCAATATGTTTAAAAGGTTACTACCTATCATAGAGCCACAATATCCTGTAGACACCAATAGGGTATTCTATTAGATATTTATTGTTAAGTAATTAAAGGACATGCTGTAAATATAGACTTTAAAGAATATTTAGAAGTACTAAAGTTTAAGACTTCTATATTAATCTGCCATAAAGAGGTTGAATGTGGCTGATGTATGAGAGAGGGCATTACACTGAAAAAGGGGGGAGACAGTGGAAGTGGAAAAGACTTTCTACTGGTTAAGATGGTGGGGCACAGTGCTTTCCCCCGCTATTTCCATCTGTGCCTTAGATCAGCTGGCAGGGGTTGTGCTAGATAGCAGCAAATCCGAGAGCAAGTATTGTGGGCTTAGTCCCTTAGAGCTCCTAAGATCCAACCAGAAGTTGAAAGCTTTATATAACAATGTTTAGCACTTCTAAAGCACTGTGCAAACAATAGCTAGTTATAATTCATATGAAAGGATCTTGTATTTGGCAGCTCATGGTAAAGCCTTTTACTGCATGACAGTAATTGCTTAGGGGTTTAGAAATCTAACTGCCTTGCAAAAATTGCTGCTCTGTGACACCAGTGGTTCATGATATGGACAAAGTCCCCTCCAAGCACTCTCATATGAATACAGTTTTGATACAATGAATATTCTAGTAATTGGTGTACCTGTGACCTTTCTACTGGAAATAGCCATCTTGGTCTACACAATAGATGCTCTGTTGTAAGAATGTCTCATTTTGAGACTGGACACATGAAGTGTACCTACAAATTATTGCAAGTACACAGGAAACATATGGGGACAGATATTCTGCTAGTGTAAACCTATGTAGCTCTACTGACATGAGTGAAGTTATTCCAATTTATATCAGCCAAGGATCTGAACCATAGTTTATAGACCCATAAAATAAAGCAACATACTTAAAAACAAAGTAAATTATAAAGCTCTGGAGAGGAAACACATGTGACTAACTACCTCAATCTGTTGATTCCATACATAATAATTAGGATAGCAAGGCCGAGCACAGAGAAAACTTCTTTACATTTGTGATAAATAGCAAAAATCTTGCAGAATTTTTATGCAAACAGATTGCACAACATTAACATGGCCGCATAATTCTAGATACAAATGAAGAATGAAAGGAAGCAAAGTTCCTAGATCAGTTCTGATATTAAAAGTTTTAAGAGAATTTTGGTGAAAAAGTGTGAAAAGGTATCAAAACTTGGAGCTGTGAGTACTGTCTGCAAATGCAACTCCTAGCTTTTGTTCAGCAATGCTTAATTTGTGCCAAGACTTGCCAGGGCTGAGCCCTGGCACCTCTAGGCTTGGTAGTTCATAGCCCCAATACCTCTGGGGTTGCTGCATCGGTTATGAAGGTAAAAAATTGCTTGAGCCCTGGTACCTCTTTCATTTTAAATTAAGCACTGCTGTTCATTGCAATAGGTGGACAGTATTTCTAGCATCTACTCTGGCTGATTACAGTATTATAACACTCCTGTGCCAGGCATATCAAAGTTTACACAACAAAGCTGAAAGTTGAGAAGTTTTTCAGGTAAACATGAAGACAAAATCAAGCACGAAAGCATGACCACTCCATTGTCCAGCAGTATACAAGTATTCTTTTATTTACTGAGTACCACTAGTGTTCTCAACACTATACAAATGTATAAGACACAGCCCCTATTACCAGCATGTAGATTCTAAGATGATAGGTACTATACAAATATCATTGATTAGGTAGATATAATAATATATTATAGACTGATAAAAAATAGATATCCATTACATCAGAAATGGTTATAAGTTTGAGATAGAACAACAATGGGTACGCCCATATGTTAGTGCATGATCCCTCCTAATACAGTTTTATGGCCACGATACACTTTTGTGATTGGTATACGTGACTCGGAGCAATTTTTTATATTGAAAATGCTGAATAATTTTATGCACCATATACCTTTTCCCAAAAGCATACAACACACCCATATTTTCTAATTCTTTCATCTGCATGTGTTGACTTTTCTGTATTTCTGTTTCAGTTGAGGCCCCTGCAGCTGCTCTTGCAAAAATAGACTGAAAAAAGAAGCCAGTGTAGAATTTGAGATATTTTATTGCAAGGTACAATGTTTGGCAGAATGTGCACTTCACATCAAGCAGGTTATGCAAAGGGCCTGCGGACAGCAATTAGGAGCTTCAGATTCCAAGAAATACAGCAAAAGAACATAATGTTTTACACCAGCTGAGTAGCTGGCACTTTTATTTTCCATTCCTAGAGTATGCACATGGTTGACTAGTATAATATAAATACCATGGATATACTAGATAGATGTACAGCTTTTGATGTAGTCCTGTCTACATGTGATGCTCACTTCCCTGTTCAGAATGTCATACCCTAGCAAAATCATTTAACAAATGGGTTGGATGTCATCCCCCGAGGGATGCAAGTAGATCATTCCACATGTCAAAACTTCCACATGTAGTGAGGGACCACTTGAGAAACTGCTTCAGGAGAAGAATGATGGGCAAATACTGTTCCTATTACATAGCAGTGGTGGCATTTTATCCTGATGTCACAACACAGTCCTCTCTCTTGGTCACAGTGTTATCAAGGCTGCTTCCCCACTCTGAACTTTAGGGTACAAATGTGGGGGCCTGCATGAAAATTTCTAAGCTTAACTACCAGCTTAGAACTGGTCCGCTGCCACCACTCCCAAAATGCTAATTCCCTTCCCTGGGTAGCCTTGAGAGACTCTTCACCAATTCCCTGGTGAATACAGATCCAAACCCCTTGGATCTTAAAACAAGGAGAAATTAACCATCCCCCTCCTTTCTCCCACCAACTCCTGGTGGATCAAGAGCCAACCCCCTTGGATCTAAAAACAAGGATAAATCAATCAGGTTCCTAAAAAGAAGGCTTTTAATTAAAGAAAAAGGTAAAATCATCTCTGTAAAATCAGGATGGAAAATAACTTTACAGGGTAATCAAACTTAAAGAGCCCAGAGGAATCCCCTCTAGCCTTAGGTTCAAAGTTACAGCAAACAGAGATAAACTCTCTAGCAAAAAGGTACATTTACAAGTTGAGAAAACAAAGATAAAAACTAACACGCCTTGCCTGGCTGTTTACTTACAAGTTTGAAATATGAGAGACTTATTCAGAAAGATTTGGAGAGCCTGGATTGATGTCTGGTCCCTCTCAGTCCCAAGAGCGAACAACCCCCAAAACAAAGAGCACAAACAAAAGCCTTCCCCCCACTAAGATTTGAAAGTATCTTGTCCCCTTATTGGTCCTTTGGGTCAGGTGTCAGCCAGGTTACCTGAGCTTCTTAATCCTTTACCGGTAAAAGGATTTTGGAGTCTCTGGCCAGGAGGGATTTTATAGTATTGTACACAGGAGGGCTGTTACCCTTCCCTTTATAGTTATGACAGTGTTGATCAGTGTTGTCACCAAAGAGCAATCATTTCGTGTACTTCAATCAATTCAAAAACATGTAAGGAAAGGATGTGAATTATAGCAAATTTGGTTCACTTACCTACCACTCCTACACACACACCAGAATATTTAGGGTAATATTGACCAAATGCCAGAGAGAGATTTTGACTCTTGTAATTATGTTACTTTTGCTTATAGTTAACATATCTTGTGTGTGAGAAGTCCTTTAAACGCCCACTTTGGGATAAAGATGAGTTCATTTGTTTAGGTCTCATGATCTTACAACTGCATAATCAGTAGAAGATCTTAATAGCTCTATTTTTAATATTGCAGATTCATGGTACATGTTTTTGTGTTTAATGTTTGGAAGGATTTGAATTAAATATGAAGTGTATTTTTCCCCATGGCTATAAAGCCAAATTCTGTTCACTGGTGTAAGTCTGGAGTACTTCCATTAGATGGGAGCAGAATCTAACCAATAATCTTTACACTTAACAACAGTCTCACTGGTCTTATATATCTGGGGTATTGTTTGTGCAATGATGCTAATAGGTTTCATGGGGTCAACAGCTTGAAGAAAACATATAAGGACTAGCCATCTCTCTGCTTTTCATGACAACATGGCTAGCTAAAATCTATATGATACAGGAAACCCAAGAGATCTTTGTGCTTTCATTCTAAAAATATCCACGCTCTAAATCTCTTTGTAAATGTGGCTCACACCCTCAGTGACTTTCCAATCTCATGGAAGCCATAACTGCTCTCAGTTACCTCCCTAAGTGAAAATATTCCATTCAACCAGAAATAGTTTCAATAATTTAACAAATTTACCAAGTTTCCTGAGTCCATTTTGGGTCTATGGCGAAAATGCTATCGTTTGCATGGGAATCCCCCATTGACTGGCTGCCCTTGCAAATTCCCATACCTGTTAGGGAAAAGCAGCCAATCAGAACTGCTCTAGTGTGCTGAGAGGGAAAGCCATTGGAGCAGCCTGTGCTGCCTTCCCTCCCTCTTGCATGTACAGAGCTGGAGCACACCTGCAGACTCAGCCCTTAAAACACTGCACCAGCTAGGGAGCAACTGCTCTTGCCAGCCCAGAATCTCCTTCTGTCTACTCAACTCCCCATCCTATCTGAAGGATGAAAAGTCTCCTCTCCTGCTCTCTCCCACTAGGACTGGAGGGGCGGGGGGTTTCTTCCTCTTCTACCTTCCTTGATAGCATCTTTTCATTTTATTTATGCTTTCTTCTTTTTGTCTGTTAGTTTGGAGTTAGCATCACCTACAGGACACAGAGTGGGTGATAAGAATAGGAATGCAATGTCCAACACTTACGGAAAGCAACACCACAGATCCTCGCCAGTCCTGATACCTGTTTTGTGTGTAACCCTTCTGCCAGGCCAAGTTGATAGCAGCAAGGGCCGGGTTCAGTACATAGGGGTCCCTTCCCAACAGCGTGACACAGAACCAGCTCGAGCCCCCACCCAGTGACCTGGGAAAATCTTACACAAACCCCTAGGCGCCTCGAAGAGGCAATATTTCCCCTCTCGCAAGCACAGAGCCTCGGTGTAGCAGAAAATGTTTAATAACATGAGGTAAACGACATAGCATTAAATTGGGAAAACACCACAACTAGAGTTCATAGACCAAACCATGAGCGAAGACCCACCCCAGCAAATTGGGCCGTGTCCTCTCCCGTTGGTTCTTGAAACCAGCAACCCAAGAGTCACCAAAGTCCCAAAAGTCCACCGATCCCAAAGTCTCTTGGGTCCAGCAACCCAAGAATCACAAAAGTCCCAAAAGTCCGACAACCCCCCAAAGTCTCTGTCCCTGATCAGTGCAGCCCCAGAGTTCAAAAAGGGGGGGGTGAGCAGGGTGTTAAGGGGCACCTTACGTGATCCGAGGCCAACCCGGCTGCTTCTCCGTGGGGTTCCACCGCAGCCTTACCACGAACTGCTCCACTCCACCCGCAGTCCCACTCCTGCCGTCCCACGAACTGCTCTGGCAGCTGCTCCGCTCCGCTCCGCTCACCGACCTGTGAGCCGCGCTGCTCCGCTCACCAACCTGTGAGCCGCGCCGCTCCGCTCCGCTCACCAACCTGTGAGCTGCGCCGCTCCGCTCACCGACCTGTGAGCCGCGCCGCTCACTGACCTGTGAGCCGCGCCGCTCCGCTCCGCTCACCGACCTGTGAGCCGCGCCGCTCCGCCCCGCTCACTGACCTGTGAGCCAGGCCGCTCCGCTCCGCTCACCGACCTGTGAGCCGCACTGCTCCGCTCCGGCCGTCCCTTGGGCTGCTCCCACAAGGCTCTGCTCTGCTAGCTGCTCCTCCAGCCGCTCCGCTCACCGACCTGTGAGCCGCTCCGCTCGCCCCCGCTAAGCTAAGTTAGCTTAGCAATATAGCTTCAGGCTCCCCCACTAGTTAACACAGCCTCAGTGATCTCAGCTCTTAAATAGCTTTAGCTCTTTTGTGATTTCAGCTCTTAGTGATTTCAGCTAGTAGTAGGGGAGCCCCAGTGCTGGTGCACTATTGGCCCAGAGTAAATTCAGCTCAGCAGTCTGTAACTAGACTCCTAAGGGAATAAAAGTTAGCTCTGACATTCAACAGTGGAGAGAGGAGGAGGTGCAATTGGTGTTTCAGGCCCACAAAAGGGACCCACACCACCAGGTACCAATACCTGCCCCCAACCTCTCTCAATTCACTGGGTTTTGTAACCCATGCCCCTTGACAAGCAAATGCTACTTAGGTAATGGTGAATGACTCACTCAGTCCTTCTGTCATACACCAGTTCCACTGGCCTTGATTCACAGAATCAGGGTAACAAAACTTTATTCTTCCTGCCCCAATAACAGAGAAACTGGGGATCCCACACCAGCCAAAGTAACCACTTTGAGTTGCTGTTGTTTCCTGCCAGGCGAGTGGGTGTGCCTATGCAAACAAGATCAGCCCCTGGAGTTCTTTTCCACACTCGCCATAATTCACCACCAGATGTCAGGGTAGAGCTCATCCTGACTCTGCTTACATGTGTTAAAGACAGCAAATAGCACAGTTAGTGGTAGACCTCTGCTGTGTCTCTGTAAAGCTCATCCGTGTTCACAACCCTGCCATGGAAAAGCAGCAGCTGGGTGACCAAGTGGGTACTATAAAGGATTTATGAAGAAATTGCCTTGAGACTTTTTTCAGGTATAAATATAAGTCTTTTTTTATTACTATAAAGAAAAGAGCATAAACAGAATCACTACTTGAGCAACGGAAAAACAAATAAAATAAACACTTATAAAATGTAGTTTGGGGCCTATTGAGATAACTTCTCCCTATTTAATAATCAAGACAGGACCATGCAAAGATGAGTCAATCACATTCTACAAAGGAAGGGCATTTCCCAGAATTCCCTATCGTAGAGGGCCAATTAAAACAAAAAAATAAAAAATATGTCCTGGGATGTTTTTTTGCAGAAACCACCACATTAACTCCTTATGTCAGGTCTCTCCATAGAGATATTTCCCCTAGAGAGGAAGAAATCTGTTAAAGAACTCCCCAAAGACAAGCCTTCAGCGAAAGCTATGCTTTCAACAAACGAAAAGCACAAGCAAAGGTGAAACTGAATTGAATTTTGTTGAATTTTCAAACTTTACAGGATGATATTGAAAAAGTATTCAGAGAGAAACTACAAGGGTAGCATAGAAAGATACAAGGTTTTAAACTAGAAAGTTGATTCAGGTCAGAAATTACCAAACTAACAGGCTTGCAATCTACAGTAAATTAATAATAATGAGAAAAAAAATCTTTATTCCATGCTTTGTTTTCCCCATGATAAAAATAAAGTCTTGTAGCATGAAAGTTTCAGACAAAAGTTGGTTCATAACCCATTGCTTCCCCAATGGATAAGACTTCCCCTACCAGGCTGAGATAAGAAAGTCCCTTGCACTCTCGCTGCTGGGTCTCCTAGGCTTTCATGATGTTGCACTAAGAATGCCTAGCAACATCTAATCCCAGAAAAAACCTCTGGAAGAACCAATGTCAGTGCTTTCACATCAGCCCAGATACTAGGGTCCCTTTGTTCTCATCCTGAGGGAATTCCAACTCACCTATCACTGAAATTGTGTCCACACTCCCCCCAGCAAGGCTCATCTCCTTGGATGAGAATTCTGGTCAATTTGTAGGCATGTAGGAAGTGTGGAGCCAATTATTCACCTCTTCCCCCTCTGTGGTCATTTACATTTGTGCAAAGTGAATGCTCAGCAGTTGAGAATCAGGCTTTGTATGGGGACTAGGGCCTTCCTTCTATTCTGCCCCACTGAGCAAATACTGCATAAAAAAATCAAATGATTCATTCAGATTCTGAAATGAATTTGTTTCAGCGAGGCTTGCCCCTCCTTTTCATTTGTTTTCTGTGGGCATTCATGAGATTCTTGTTTTACTAGCTCAAACACTGACATAGAACGAATTCTAATCTCGCCCACCTAAACCCATTAGTGCTATACCCACTTAGATTTCAAATTCTCTTTCTGCGCCATTCACCCCCATAGTCTGAGTATAAGAGTTACTCATCCAGTCTGGGAACTGAAGCAGTACCATGTGATTTATGTGAACAATCACAAGAAAGCACACACAACTTAGGCAGCAAAGCATTGAATAAATGAGTAGAGTCATAGTGTAAATTAAAATTTGGGGGAAAATCCATCTAATTTTTGATTAATGAACAAACTGGAAAAAATCATAACAGGCTATGACGTCAGCTGACCCCTGTTATGTGTTGGAGTTATTAACCTTTCATAACCCCGACCCATGTCATGTTTCTGGCACCAAGAAAAGAAGATCGATCTCTTACCAGCAACTCCAAAGTGTCACAGCTTTATGACAATCGTGATTTGTATGTGAACATTCTGTGAAGAGAAAAAGAGAGGAAATATTAAAAATTATTCACTCAGTTCTTGTTTCCACATTCACCTGTCTAGGTTAAAGTATGGGGTTAAATTGCCCTTAAATATCACCTTAGTGCCTCTAAGCTTCTTACCCTGAATAACATTTTGAGGTGCAGGCTGTCAAGTAAATGGTGATTCTTTACTGATATTTTGTCTTACTTTGGATTAAAAGTCAAAAATTAAACCAGCCTAGATATTTTTAGCTTGAAACTCATCAGTTCTACACATAATAATGTATATTAAGAAATCCCATATATAGGATTAGATCCATCCCTGCTGGCACATCTGCAGTATTGCCAACCCCAAATGTTCAAAAATCATGAGTCAGGCTGACCAAAAATAATAAGATTCATGATTTTAAAGCCAGATTATGCAAAAATAATAGATCTGGTGTTCTTTTTCTTTGCCTTCTGCTTTTTAAGCCTTTCGGGTCAGGGCCGGCTCCAGGGTTTTGGCCGCCACAAGCAGCCAAAAAAAAAAAAAAAAGCCGTGATCGCAATCTGCGGCGGCAATTCGGCGGGAGGTCCTATGCTCCGAGCCAGAGTGAGGGACCGCCCGCCGAATAGCTGGACGTGCCGCCCCTCTCTGCAGTGGCCGCCCCAAGCACCTGCTTGACAAGCTGGTGCCTGGAGCTGGCCCTGGAGCTGGTGCACTAGGGTCTCATTTTGAAGCTTTCTCCACATTCCCTTTCCCTTTAAGAACGAAGGCTGAAATCATCCCATATCTACTTGACTCCAGGAGCCGGGGCTTTAAGAAAAATAATTATCATGAGACTCGTGACAAAGTCATGAGAGTTGGCAACACTGCCTGCCACATCCTGCATGTGTATGCTTCAGGGGCAATTCACTCAAAGGAAGGACAATGTCTGCCCTCCCTCTGCGCTTCTGGCAGGAAATGGCAGCTTTCACTTGCAAGTGAGGCTCTCCAGTAAAGGCTGCTCAGGGGATGAACTGAACCAACCCATTCTCCAGCCACCACATCCACGTCCCTCGTAAGATTAGAAGTCAAAACTGACACATTAGCCAAGTTTGTACTGTAATATCCTCAGAACCAAATTTTGCTCCCAGATATGCAACTCCCATTGTGTTTCATAATAAACGTGCAGCACAATATCTGAGCACAAAATCTGGCCACTACAACCAAAATCTGCTTTTGGTTACAGCTACTCAATCACAGTTATTTGCATGGAGTCATACAGGAGGAGCAAAAATGTGATCCTGCCCTTGCTCCTCTAAATTCTCTTTCAGCATTTTGTGGTTTTGTAGTGGTGTGGGGAGAGAGGGATCTTTTTAATGTTTTTTTCCCTTGACCATTAGTTTCCTTTCCATTTTATTTGACAAGTCCTCCTCTGTCCTTTAATGTATTGGTATTTACCTCCTCCTTATACATTTTTGTTCATGTCTAGGGTTTTGAGACTGTCTTCACAATGTTAGAAACAGTGATGGGAAAACCTCTGGAGGTTTTGGATTCATTTTAGATAAGCAACCAAATATTCCCCTACTTATAAAAACTTTGGCGGTATCTCCCCCACCCCAGCCCCAAGCGTTCTACCCCTCTCTCACTACTCAGCTTCCCTCTTCTGCACACAGGTCTAGTGATACTTTCTTCCACCACACAATCCTCTTGTTCCCCAAGAGGATTCTGAAGCCTGCAACCTCCTCCTTTCAAGATCACCATGAGAAAACAGGAAAGCCTCCAGCTTTCTAAGTGCTTATTGGGATGGCCAGCTGCTCTGCTCCTTGCTTCTGTTTGTTTCTGCTGGTCTGCAAATGGGGATTGAAGAGTACTAAAAAATATTAAAGGACCAGAAGCAACTGTTGTAATGTGACCAAGCTGAGCATTTCTGCTCTACTCTGGAGCATGGAATGCATTGAATGTAATGGAATCCTTGACTCAGACATAAGCTGCTTTCCCACCAGAAGACCCCTCAGGGGAGGACTGGAGCAGAAAGGCCAGCCCATATAGAAGTATGGAGAGACTGCCTGCATATCATGGAGTAGACTGTAGGCTGCTGGGTATGTGTCTGGGACATTTTCCCACTACAGGCAGAGGAAATTATGAGTGAGCCTAAATGAATGGTCATTCATTCTCCTTTGGAAGGGAAGAAAGCTGGACTAGTCTGTTAAAAAAACATTTGCATGCCTCAGAGGTTTGATTTTCATTCAGTGTCAGGGCTGGGAAAAGGTTTGATGGCTGTTAGGTGACATAGGGTGGAAGTGGAGAGTTCCTTCCTCCTCCCCCTCCCCAGTTAGGAAGCACAGAAGGAACAGCAGTTCTGAACAGTCTGAAACCATGTGGCCTTTGACATTCTCCTGCAATTAAAGATAGGTGCTCATTTTAATTGCTCCAGTTCAACTGTTTTATCTTGCTAGGTTTTGCAAGCACTTATTTTCTTTCCTTTAGAGCAACTTGAAATCTAGTAACAAAAGGTAAAAGGAGAAAACAATAAATCTGCAATGTTTGAGAGACAATTATCATTGTCCACTTTGGGATGTGATACATCACTGCCCCCTCACTCACAAGCCCAACTGCCAGAGCACATTTGTCAGTTGTCAGGGCTTAGGTGCGCTTCAAATAAATGAATTATACGGACAAAGGGTTAAAATTAAGCTATCAGATCTTCAGTTGCTTACCAAGTTCTCTGGAGTCTTTAGGTACTTGATGATGGTTTAGATATTTACGGAAGAAATACATGCTTTAGGGTCAGCCTGAAGAGAGAGGGAGCAAACAGTAGCTGCACTAGTTCACCTCCACCTTCCTGCAAAGGGGGGAGCTAGTGGGCAGGGCAATTTCATTCCAATCTACCTTCTCCCTTCCCTCACTATGTAGGGAAGGAGCCAATTGTTGTTTTCACAACCCCTGCCTTCTCTGAGGGAGGGATCCAGCAGCATTTTCACTGCCCCTCACCATCTGCCAGCTGAGGAACACAGCCAAAAGGAGTTACATTACATACATGAACACCTTGGCAAAAATCCCACCACTGGAAAAGCATTGCACTGTGTCTAAGATCAAGGAGATAGAGATAATTGCATCAAGCTATCCACTTCAGTTTACAGTGACTTGTTTGCAGCCCCATCTTATACTACTCATCATCATCATCATTTAAGTGCCATAAGTGTACTCAGCACTGTACAAGACACATACAAGCAAAAAACTTCTGCCCCAAAGAGCTTACAATTTAAGAAATGGATACAAAAGAACAAGATACGCTGGGAAGCTGTAGGAGGGAGTAGGTTGAAAGGATATTCCTTTCTCTCTTTGTAATATGTTAAAATGACACTTACAACTTAAAAATCACAGTTCTGTCTATCCATAAGGTTACTGTCACTGAAAGAGATCAGAGAAAACAATATTCCATTTGGTCAGTTTGCTCATTTTGTGCATTTGACAGCACTTTGGGTGAAATTCATCCCTTATGCCGGGGGCCAGCACAAGACCTGTGCACTATGGCTTAAACTGATGCACAGGCTTGGTGCTGGCCCTCAGCACAGAGGGGAACTTCAGCCAAAGTGCTGTCAAATTATGACAGCCACAAAAACATGGCCCTGTCTTTGGTCATGGCTGTCCGCTGTGAATCTGTGAGCGTGTTTGTCCTACAAACACAGTGGACTTTCTCTTTTCACTCAGCCACCCATGAAAACACTTGAAATTCTGACTGTGAAGGGCCAGTTTCTATCAATCACCCATCCTTACTCTGAGCAGTGCCTTATTCCACAAGCAATCAGACCAACATCTATGGGACCTCAGATAGAGTAGGTTATTGTTTTGCAACCTCACAGTCTCCTTATTGGCAAGTTAGAACAGCCAGGCAGAGTCCCCAGAATGACGACACTGGCCCAAGCTCAGTTTAGCAACAGAACCACATCTTTTTATTAGTGGTAGACAGTACACAGGCAGCTCCACTCCTGCTACTGGTGTCTCTGGTATCAACAACTGCTTCCTCTCTCTCACCATCGCAGAAATTATATACCTCAACTTCTCAGAGTTGCTTCCTGAGACAGAAGTTCTTCCTCTCTGGGAGAAGCCACACCCAATAAGGGGCTTCCTGTGCCAAGAGACACCCACGCCCCCAGCCAGCCAGCACAGTAACTCTGTTACAGTATTACTCAGCATGAATAAAGGTAGTAGAATTTGGCACTAAATTAGTGACATTAAAAATAAATCTCAAGAGGAAGTAGCCTGGCAGCCTAATGCAGATGCTGCAAGTACTGCATTGCCAGCTCTTGTGATTTTGGTATTTTCCAGAGAGCCCCAGCTACTGGGGATATGTGATTATATAGGTCATACTGTCTGAAGTGGCTCACAACTGTGAGTGCCTACCTCAGGGCAGACTGTTGAAAACAGGGCAGGCACCCCAAACTGATGATGTGTTCTGGAACTAGATTTCACCAAGCCAGTACCAAATGTGAACTCTTGGATCACTATACCAGTCTTACCATGGACTCACAGACAGACCTCGTAGACTCGCCAGTCTATCTTGCCACCTAGATAAACTGGACTTAGTGATAAATGGTCACTTATATCAAAAATCATACCACAATCAGGCTGCTTCAGTCCCAAGAGACCAGTCATTTACCCCCAAGCAATTGGTACCCTAGATCTTACACCACAGACAACCCCTGTAGCCAATCCTGTAATAAACAATCTAATAGTTTATTAACTAGGAAAAAAAGAATAAGAGTTATTTACAGGTTAAAACAAGCAAATATATACAACAAATGAGTTACCATCTAAATCCTAAGAGTGACAGAGTTGTAGTGACATGTCCATTCAAAGTTCTCTCAGGGCAGCCTGAGGAGGCAGCCCCTATGATCTCTGGCCCTTCAGAGTTCAAACAGCCAAAAAGATGGAAAATTTTCCTGTGGGTTAGTCTTGTTTCCTTCATTCAGCTTCCAACTCCACAGAACAAGCTCTTCCTTGTATATAGCATTTCCCAGGCGCGATAGGGCCATTAACCAATTCTTTGTATTGCAATGGTCCTTGATGCCATCTGATTTTGATAGTCCTTCTGGATGGGCGGGCAGGCAGGTGTGTGTGGAGGGGGGGAGGGGTGAGTCCCATGCCTGAGTTCATAAGTTCAGAGCAAACATTTTCAAAGTAATAAAGCAAAATTTACATATTTCCTGTTTTATAGCATGGAATACATACCCTGTGAGATTAATACATGCAGTAGCCTACAAGCACTTCCTAGAGTTGAAACACTAAATACGTTCTTATTAGACTATTACCTATTTTGAGCAAAACTAACATACAAGTGCCCTGGTTTAGTCTCCAGCTATGAGGTTGTCAGTTCTTAGCTAATGCCTGCAACCTGGGCAAGCCTGGCATCTGGCCTGCCAGCGTCACAACATAATCTCCGCTTTCATTTTTTTTTTAAAAAGTAATTTCTCCAACTCGTATGGTTGCAAATAAAAGCTTCAAAACATGACCTGGGTGCACCCTAAAATCTCAAGAACCAGTGGGCAAATAAAAGGATTCAAAAATTATTTTTTAAAATCAAGATTTTTAAGCCAGTCTCAATGATTTTGGTGGGGTGGGGGGGCTGACTCAATTTTTGAACATGTGAAGCTGAGATGGGTTTTTAAAGGTATTGGGTGCATAGTGGGATTTTCAAAAGCACCTCTGTGCCCAAGGGTGCCTAAGGAGTTACGCTCCTAGCTGCTTTTGAAAATCCCATTAGGCCTCCATCTGCATCTTTAGGCACCTCAGTATCTTTAAAAGGTCGCAGGGAGGGGATGGCACCATGCAGTGCTGTCCAGCTACGAAAGTGACATTGTTGGACTCCAAGGGTGAAGGTGTCCTACTCAGTCAATGACTTAGTTGCCACTGTGCAGAGACTTGGAAAGTGAAGGAACAGAGTATAACAAGAGAAATTAGGAGATCCCACAGGAGTCCCCACCCACTGAAAAAGAAAATTTGAATGTGAACATCCAGTGTCCCAATGGGAATTTTTTAAAGTAAACCAAGAATAAACTGATTGTCAGTTTATCACATAGTAAATCTTTCCCCATTGGACTCATATCCATTGCAAGGTGACTCAAATCTGGATGAAAAAAAAGTCTGAAGCCAGCTTAATTGTTTAGCACATAGGGTACATTTCTGGTGTGATGTGTCACCTTCTAAGGCAATGAAAGTGCACCCCAGAGTGTCATGAGTCGTAGCATGACCTAGGTAGCAAAATATGTTTGGGACCATAGCCACTTATAGATTCATAGTTGGATGTTACAACCACCTCTATCACTTTCTGAAAGCTCCAATAAAACAAGCATGCAAAGCTAAGGCTGTCGTCTCTGCCTATTGATTTATTGACATCAGTTTCTCTCCCTTCCCCAAACTCTATAAATATGAAGCAAATGGCAGCCAAAAAAAACCCAAAAAACAAAAAACCCTGCAAATCAGGCTCTCGTATAACATTTTCACATTTACTGCTACTTGACACTTACTTAGAATAAATGCAGTCACCAGTTTAGGATAAAATATATACTTAGCTGAACAATGAGACTGGGGAAATGAAAGCAGAAAGAAAATAATATACAATTCTGGCTATCCCAAAGAGATCCCCAACCCTAGTTGTTTACCCAGAATATTTTTAGGCTGGCAGAATTTGATTTCCCCCATAGTTTAGAGGGATAATATCAACATTTATTTTTAAGCATTTTTTTATTTGTATGAATTTAAATTTTCACAGTTGCACAAAATTATGTGTGTTAAGCTTTTTCATTTTTTATTGATTTAAATTTTCACAATTGCAGGAAATTATGGGGGGGACAGGCAATTATTTAATGACAGTAGTCATTGCGATTCAAAAAGATGGAGATTTATAACCATTAAAACACAAATTGTCAACAACACATGTCAAAATATACAAAGTAAATATCCTTAAATCAAACGCTAGTAAGTTCTCAAGCAGCATTTTTCTTATTTTGCCTATCTGTAAATTTCTATTACTGATGAGAATATTCGTGTGTGTGTGTACGGTGAAATCGAGGTTTACAAATATTTACTGATAAAAATCTAATCCTTCCAAGCCTAAATAGTTTGCTTTCCTCCTCTGTCTACCTTTATTGCTCCTAGGACAAGACAGCTTCAGTGCGTATGCACCAAGTGAGAAAAAAAAAAAGTGGGGGAGGAGAAATGCCAGGGAGGATCTGTGACAGGGTGTACCAACCCCACACTGGGGCAATGGTGCGGACCAATCATTGTGGGCCCAACAGGCCATGCCCCCACTGCTCATGCTTCAAGTGGAAGGGCAGATAAAAGGAGGAAGTCCTGCTCAGCCTGGTCCGGCTGAGGAGAGGAGGAAGGATGTGTATTGCAAGCTCCTGTAGAGGTGCCTGAGACTCTCCAAATGGTAGGAACCGTGGACCTGGACTATGCTGCAGACAACCAGATGACTGCAGAAATTGACAGGGACACCGAGCTGCTGCCAGCCAGGGAGATGCCAAAAATGTACCTCACGGTAGGAAGTGACCCAGGGAATGTAGTGAAAGTTGGTGTTTAAACCCTTAACGGGCTACATAGGGCCTTGAGTCAGAACCCGGTGGAGCTGGGTGGGTCCAAGTTCTCCTACCCCACCTAGACTGTCTGTTTACTCTGCCCTGCCAGGGGGCTACAAACTGACTGCTTGTTCAGCCTTGCCCAGAGGGTCAGAACCCCTGTTACTGTTTGCCTGCCCCAGCCACGAGGCTCAGGGGCCATAGACTGCTTGGTTGTTCAGCCCCACCTAGGGGCTATAGACTGACTGACTGTTCTGCCCTGCCCAGAAGATCAGAAGCCCTAATTGTTACTGTCTGCCCCAGCCAGGAGACTCAGAGGGTATTGCCTGCTTGTCCTACCCAGCCCAGCGGCAGCAGGTTGATATTTGCTTGACCCCACCAGGGGTCCTGAGACCACATTTTTGCAAGTATTTGAGTCCACGCCACACGGAGTCCAGACTACTGTGTGATGGGATGTACCAACCCCACACTGGGCCAACGGGAGCGGCCCCACTCAACAAACAGTCCCCCCCCACCATCACAGGGACCTTGACTCATTCTAGGGCCTATGCCTTATTCTTTTATAGCTCACAACCCAAGACACAGTCCTGCTTCTGATCAAAATGGAATACATTTCAGAGGAATACATTTCATAGAACACATATGTGTATCCACTGTTCCCACCAGACAATTTTCATAGCACTGCCATAAGCTATTGAGGGTCTTTTTACCTTCCTGTAATCACTGCTGACATTTGCTTCAACAATATAAAGAGTATTGAGATAGCTGGAGGTGGGTGGTATTCTTGTTTTTAGGTTCAACAAAGGAAAGAGAGAATTTATTCTTACTAGATTCCTAGTCTCAGGTGGCACCATTTGTTTTATTGTATTGTTTTTCTGACAAGTTATTTTGAATAAGCAGAGCTGCTGTTACTGCTGTTTAGGGTGGCATATGCTGAATCCTCAACTTACAGCTTCTTAGACTCCTTTGATGTTCCTCGTGGTTGTTTCTCAGTTTCCCTTTCCTTCTGAGATATCTCTGGTCCTTGTTTCATTATGTCGAGTCACGCAGAAGAGAGAGTGATGGGCTTGTGGTGCAATGATGAAACTGGTACTGAGTCTGCACAGTCTGTAGTTGTTTATTATTGCTGCCGGTGAAGAAGAAATCTAAACTTGGCAGGCTCAGCCTGCTGTGAATCAATATTTTACAGGTAGTACACTTTGAAGAGATGACACAAAGACAGACTTTGGCAGGGGAAGGGGAGGGAAGAGAATGAGAAAGAGAAGAATTTATCCTGACATGCTTTGACAGACTTTTCCAGCAAAAATGAGGAAAACAAGCAACAAGTGCTGCTGCTGCTTTATCACAAGGCAGGACTGAATCCTTTACAAATGGTATTATTCTCCACAATTGCTCCACCACAAAGGGGAAAACCCAGCAGTGATTCAACTCAGCACACATAAAACCTGTTCTTTGGAATTACTACAGCGTGAGGGAACAGAGTAACACCCTCACAATGGGCTTCATCAGAGTCAAAGGCTCTGTGCAGCAGAGGAAATGTTATGGAGGGGGAAGACATATTTGATACCCCAACCTTTTCTTCCTACCATTTTAGGGCTCTTTGCAAAGCTTGTTTTTTATTTGTTTACTTACTTTGGTGCAGTTGGGTGCCACTCTTCATTAATTATCAGTATACAACTGACTGGTTTCCTAATACACCGTATGGTTCTATGGCATCTAATTACTCAGCACTGGCTGCCAGTTTACTTCCATGTGAAATTCAGGACGTCAGTTACAATATACAAAGCTCTGGCTATCTCAGAAACCATCTCTGCTTGCTTGTCTCATCTCTACATCTGCATTTAGCCCGGATACTTTGGCTGCTGCTCCGAAGGGTGGAGATTACGGAAACCAGGGACAGTTTAATTTGCAGGCCCTCAACCTCCAGAATTCCCTGCCATCACAAGTAAGTTTGGCCCGAATCCACAAGGGACTTAGATATTGCAACACTCAGCATCACAATGCCTAACTTCTAGGGGTTTAGAAAATCACAGGACAACGCTGCAATCCACAAAGGCTGAATTAGGTGGTTAGGCTCCCCTTACAATCAATGGGGAGAAATAGGGACCTAAGAATGTGACCCACAAAAGCCACCATTCTAGGTGGGGAGCCACCTAAGCTAGTCAGATGCCAAAGACAGGAGTGTGTCCTAAGCACCTCCAATCTCATGGAGACAGGTGCCTAAGTCATGGCTGCAGGGAGGCATGTATCTTTGCTAGCAATCCATAACCAGGAACCCATCCCCTGGAGTCAGGCAGCTTTGGTGCCTAAGTCATTCCTTGTGAGAATAAGGTTGATATTCCCTATTTCTGGTCCTTCCAGGAAGTTGGTGCAGCTGCTGTAAAATGTTGTAGAGTATATGCTCCTTAATTTGGGTGCCCTCATCTAAATTTTATAGTAAAGGCATCATTTTTAAACCAAATACTAAATGTGGGGCTCTTTTTATTTGACTTCTGGTTTCTGGTCCCTTAGAGTACATTTGGTTCATGTTTTCAAACTTTCATCCATAATCATGAGGGCTAGCAGTGTATTTTATTTAAAAAAATAGAAAGCTAAGATTCTCATGCTCTCTCTTCATTCCAGTAGCTGAAACCCTTTAAGAAAAATATTAAATAGCATGAGACTCACAATAAGATCACAAAAGCTGACAACATTGAGTGTACCCAGATACCATGGTGATAGGTGCCTTATGAGGGCATAAGATAATGTTGCATTAAAATTAGCATAGGCGTCAAATCAAGGAAATAGCTTGTTTATAGCACTAAAATCAATCTCTAATCAGAATAGGAAGTGTAGTGTCCTTGATATTCATTAATGCAGGGACCACAAATTGTGAACTTTTGACTAGCACACCAACACTTATTATGTTTTATGTTGAAATCTAAATAAAGCTAAACTTTTGAAAAGGAACTAGAATCATATTTCTCAACCTTTGCAGAGTGATGTTCAAAATGAGAAACAGTGGTGAGATTTAGTACAGCAGTTAGTCCCAAGAGATAGAGAAATAACTGTAAAGATAACGAAGTCTGCCCATAGTTTTACCACAAGAAGGCTAAATTTCTAAAGTTAATATTTCACGGCAGTAAAGTAATGGCTCTACACCTTTAAGGGACAGAGAAAGTTTGACATCAAAATAAGGAACTCCCCCTGATAATGATAGACTAGTTACAAACCAATCTCATTAATAAGTTGTTAATGATCTTCAGTGAGAACTCTATGGCATTAAATATTAGTAGATACAGACCCACTAGCAACTGCCTGTAGCAAGAGGAAAAGATAAGCATACAGGAGTTATTGTGACGCATTCCTGGACTTCTAAGGTGATTTGAAATTTGTATGAGATTTCTATCCAAGGCGGATACCAGTGCCCATCTCCCAAACTTACTCATGAGATAGATGAATTGTACTTGCATTTGAGGCATTCTGTCTGAAGTAGACATCAGATTTCTTGTTCTAATATCCTTAACTTTAAAATCTGTGTAACATAGTGACCAATGGTTCAAAGACACACCATAATGATAGTTATTAGCAATAACACATGAACTCTACAAAGTAATTTTGGTCAGGTATAAAAGGATTATTTGATTTGATCACAGAGAATTATAAACCAAATTACTTCCAATACAAGAGATATTATTAGTGATCTCCATGGCCTCACCAACTAATTTAAAAATTATTTTGCAAATTTGAATAATGGAAAGTGAAACAATATAGATTTTTCCCTTCCAAAATGTATAGATGAAAGATCCTTAATCCACCTGTGTGTACCTAGAATAATAACTGATCCTGGCTTACTTTTAAGTCTGCGCTTGCTGATGAGGTTGATAATGAGCTGACATGAATTAGAGTAAATAAAACTCATGAGACCTATAACCTGGAACCTCAGTGTATTGGAATTGAGGTCTTGATTAATGCTTAAATTACAACTCAATCATTTTAAATATTGAATACAAACAATGAAGGAGAATACTACAATATATTCATTGTAAAATGGATGTTGAGATCTCACATACAAAAATAGATCCATCCCTGTTTTATGTTAGTTTGACTCAATTTCTTAAACGGTATGAATGCACTAAGACATAAAATACATGACCTATATAAGCAACCCCTGGATTGGTCTGCTCTGCAACCTGTTTAACTGTCTGTATGTTTCCCTTACAGAAAAATATTGCAGCAAGTGTATTTTGATGGGAGAAACATGTTTGAACCACATATGCTGCTTGCTTCTGCTGCTGAAAGGGAACAGTCTGAGCTATAAGATGGTTCAATCACCTTTCCCATTCAATTCTTCATTTAGCTAATGAAAGAGTCTGCAACATCCTCATTTTGTATGTGTTTTTTGTGATTGGGATGCCTAACACTAGGAAGTGAACTGAGACCACTAACTTATTTCAGAGGCTCTTGTGAAGTAAGTTAACAGTCTCACTTTAGTTCTTAGTGGTCATTATTAATAATGATATTTTTTCATAACTAGCTCTTATATAGTGCTTTTCATCAATAGATCTCAAAGTGCTTTATCCCCATTTACAGAATGGAAAACTGAGGCACTGGGCAATTCACTTCCAGTCTCTAAGTCACACATCAGACCAGTGGCAGAGCTGGGATTAGAACACAGGTCTTCTGAGTGCTCTATCCACTAGGCAGGCAACACTGTGTCCCACTAGTTCCCATTTATTAAGAAAGTGAAGGATTGAATGGGCATAGAAATATATTTGATTAAGTGTGATGAGAAAAAAGCTCTTACTCAAATGTCCTTTCCAATGCCAAATCCATTTCTTGTACCATCTATAAAGCTGACAGGAACTGATATACAGACTTATACCATTCTGAACAGGGAATAGCATGAACTATTATCCCTATTTTAACTAACACATTGCCCTTTGTATATATACATGCTTTATGCACTGTAGCCAGGCATCCAGGTAATTATTATTACCCAGCTACTCACATTGATCTTTATGCCTGTTTGCACATGCAGAATAGTCGCACAGGGATTTTCACATTATTGAGAAAGTAAAAATTTCCTGTCCACCAGCTCTCTCTGTCTCACTCCCTAATGTTTTGACTGTAAAGCTTCCACTTATAGACTGCTGGTCCTCACATCTCACCAAACCTGGCATCTGTTGGACTGTTAGAGACAGGGAACTGTTTCTAGACACAGTCCTATTTCTGGAACCCAGGTACACAAGCTCACAGTGGCTTTTAGCTAGCTGTTAATTGGGTATTTTTTCATTGCAGTTAATTGTTTGCTTATCATAGGATTATCATCATGCCATTCTGTATGATGCATAATAGCAGTGTGAAAATCTAACTTCTCAGTACAATTATCTGGAATATATGGGATACCCAATATGCACTGTACATAAAA
Source organism: Trachemys scripta elegans (assembly GCF_013100865.1). NCBI lineage: Eukaryota > Metazoa > Chordata > Testudines > Emydidae > Trachemys > Trachemys scripta. Next base: position 130,625,038 of record NC_048300.1, on the reverse strand, counting down.
TACTGAGGGGAAAGAAGTCTTTCCCCTTAGTCTGTCCTACTGAAATGTGGCTGCTTTTAGCGGTTAGGTTTTGAAATCTTGGTACATTTTCATAATTAAATCTCAATTGTGGAAGTTAAATGTTAAAAACTGAACTGTACAAAAATTAATTTACCAGCTAATCAGAAGGCTTTCTCACCCAACTGAACTTGCTATCATTTCTTAATAAGTTATTAATTTTCATCTGTTTCTATTACTCTAATGAAACTATGGATCACTGGTACATATGATCACAAAATTAGAGACAGTGAGGGGATGAACCCTGCTGTATTTGATATGTCATTAAAGAAAATTCCAACAATTCTTCCCCTAATCTTCTTATCAACAGTCCCCTCAACTTTGTTTATCTCAGTTTTCCCCCAGTGTCTCATTTCTTTCTTGTCTAATTGGGAGAGTGCAAGGAGCCTTCCATACTCATACCCACTGTGTAAAAACCAGGCTCAATAGCCATTCCAGCTCTCTTCTAAGTAGTGGGCCAGATACCTTAAAATATTCCCAAGGGCAGTAAATAACCCCAAAGAGGTCAAGGTGTAAATATAGCCCCGGGCTCCCTCTGGCCTTGTCAGTAGAGGGGAATGAACACTGTACATTTCTAAGGGAAAGCACTGTCAACCTGCCTGGTAGTGAGCTCTGGCAGGCATTGTCTCTAGCTAACGCCAAAGTGAGCCAGTACTTTAATGGATCAGTCTGGTCTTTTAGATGTATAGGTTCAGTGCTGTAAATACTCCCTGCCCCCTGGGCAGTGCGTGTTACCATGTGTGCTCCTATTGAAGCCAATGGAGCTGTTCCAGATAGTAAGACTTATACCCAATAGTAAAGGCTTTCAAGATCAGGCCCTAAGTTTCTAAAGCACAGCATCCATTTACAATATAATATACATTATTTTTCATGCTAAAACTCTTGGTATCTTTGGTGTACAGAGAAAAATAGATGATCTGTAAGGGGCACCTCAGAAAGCTCAGCTAATATGTGGCATTGTGTCTTACCTCACCTGCCTACCCCAATAAAAGGAGCAGAAGTCAGTTTTTCACTCTCAATCCCCTGGGTGTTTTTCTCTCCCTGTATGTGGCCTTTATTTGGTGGGAAAGAAAGGATTTGTTACGTACAATTTCACTTTAAAATCAAAGGGAATTTGTTGGGAACTGAAAGACTTGATCTCTATGAATAACAATGTTGTATGATTTAGCTCTGACACTGAAAAACACTGAGCATTAAAAAAAAGAGAACTAGAATAATTACAGTTTTACAGAAGTAAGATTATATTATACACATCTCTGAAGTTCAGATCACTGTTACACTTAATTCTACCATTCAAAGTAGTTGTAAACATATCAACATATCTGTTCAGTTTAGGTAGAAAGAGTGCTTTGGATTCTGAAAGGAATCAACTTTTAAATGGCTAAGACAGTTTTATGAATCTTTCCCTGTCTACAAGACGAAGTATATAAACCATTCTCATTCATGTGCCTGTATTTTCAGAATGTGAACAGACGGTTTCCTTTCTATATACTGATGACTGCTTACTAGGCTGGCACCTTTTGTGCAGTATAATAGGTAACACATCTGCAATGTCGTTCTCAGATACAGGAAAGGCAGCTGTTAGAATTACACTTTTCCTGTTTTAAAGCCATCAGCTGGTTGCAAGGCTTGTGAATATTGTTAAGGAGTAATCTTACCTCACCTCTGCTTCTGAACTACAAAACAAGACCAATGAAAACCAACTTCCAGGCACACTGCTCAGGCATTTTCACAACAGTTCCATTTAAATGAAGCACAGTAATAGAACAGTAGCATAGTCAACAATAGCATGGTCAACACCAACTAATTCTCAACCACTCTGAAATCAGGTTCCCATTAGATAAAACTGAATCTGTACACATATTATATAGACATATACACAGGAAGATTTGGAGGTCAGTCCTTCCCTCACTGAAGTCAATGGGTGATTTGCCCTAGAAGCAGGAGTAGGTCCATGGTTGGTTATTATTGTACATATTCCTCATACTTTTACATATATTTGAACTGTTCGTAACAGTGGCAAGGTACAACCAGGGAATGACATACAATATCTTACGGAGAAATTATGGAAGATGGATATCCATATATATATATCCATCTGATACCCAGACCACTCCTTGGAACCCTATGAGGTTGCTAGTAGGAACATCAGTTAATAAAGGGCAGAAAAACAGTCATCAACATAGTATTTCAATAGAAAATATTCAGCATCCAAACAAACAAGTAAACTCCCATGTTAAAGATCATAGGTCTAATCTATTCTATCATAGATCTAATCTAATCTGTCTGCACATTTGTAGCATACCACACTCAACATTCTAGCACTTTATAAAGATAATCACAACCATAAAATAGAGGCTTACATATGGCGTGCTTAATCCAGACATACCCCTTTCCCTTTTGTCTACCACAGGAAGCTCTTCAATAACATACATGTTATCTAGATAGTAGACTATATAGAGGCATTTGGGGGTAGAGGATTTTTTCTCCTGTGAAGAATGTGGGAGATAATGGTATTATTTTTATGAATATTGTGTGTACCTCTGTGTATTTGATTGTAATGCTCTTTGCCACTGGGCTCAAGGGGTTAACTCCTGCAGAAGCTTACCACATGTTCCAGGAAGGCAGATATTACTTTCAATAATGCAGTCAATAGTACTTAACTGACAATACAGGTGTCAAGGCCTTTGCAGTTTGACAGACCAAGCTGGGCACAACACTGTCTACCTTGGAACAGAGAAGGGACTCTTCAGATAGGAAGCCTTGAACAGAACACTTTGAAACCATTGTGGGGAAGGGCAGGGGGACACAGAGAGGGAGATGCAGGATCTGCAGGAAAGCAGATAGAACCCTATTCTCCAGAATACTTGGGATAAATTGAGTCTGCCTAAGTCTCAAGGGGAAAAGGGAGATGCTAAGCTTTAAGTAAAACATATGCATATAGGTCTTTTGTTGTTTTAACCCTTTCTTCTCTGATTGCTATGCTTCTATGGCTAAAGAAATACTTTGTTTTGAAGAAACTGTTCTGAGTCACTGTATTCACCAAGGGGCCACAGCTCCAGATGGGAATTCTCTTGCAGGGGTCAACCACAGCTGGACCTGCTGAGGAAACACAGCTGGTAAACAGGAGTGCTCTTGCCAACTTCAAGCACAAAAAGGATTATTAGAAGGGAAAGGATCTTTCTGGAACTTGAGCTAACATTCTAGAGCCCCTCCTGATAGTGATATTTAGCACACATGGGTTCAGGTCCTTTTCCTATTAAAGTTAATGGCAAAACTTTCATAGACTGCAGTGGGTACAGGACTGGGTTCATATAGTACTTTTCACTTACCCCTCTTCGTTATGCAAGACACAAAATGAAGACACTGCCTGCTCTGAAGCTCTTACAACTGAACAGACGAAGGTGAAAATGCAATGGCAGATGAATACCCATTATAATCCACATTTTACAGGTTGGAAATTGAGGCAGAGAGGGTAAGATCAATATTTTCTAAAAGGGGCAGCCAAGGAAGAGCAGGAGGTCTAGGGGAGGCTACACAGAGGAGAGGGAGACCCCCTCTGCTTTCAAGCAGAGGAGGGAAAGCACTTTAACCTGTGATTCTGATCACCCATGCCACAATTCCAAATGATGTCAATAGGAGCTGTACTTGATCTGTACCTCAAAAATCAGGCTTGGGAGTAGTGGTACGGGGAAGAGATTCATCTTTGCACTATAGCCACTTTGTGCCAGTTACACTGGTGCAAAGTGGTTGCATAGCCCTACCAATGAAATTTTCCAATGCATCAGGGCCCCCTGCTAACTGCACCTTTGCAGCAGTTCCCAGTGCAGGTGGGTATGGGCTGGAGGAAGGAGGATACAGACCAAGGGCAAGAGATAGTGTTGGCCAGAATGTTCTTATTCCCCAGTGAGTCTGTGTTCTGAGGGATACCCTTGTCTTTGCCAAACTGGCCCCTAGTGACCAGGATGAATCTGCCCATAGCTAGTAACTCAAACATTCAGACACCAAATATTAGTGTCAAGTATCAGAGGGGTAGCCGTGTTAGTCTGAATCTGTAAAAAGTGATAAAGAGTCCCGTGGCACCTTATAGACTAACCAAAGTATTGGAGCATAAGCTTTCGTGGGTGAAAACCCACTTCGTCAGACACATGTTATTAGTGGACACTAAGGAAAATGTGGGCCTAAGTGATTTACCCAAGCCCACACAGTGCATCAGTGGCAGAGACAGGATTAGAACCCCAGGAATTCTTTGTTCCCCTTCCTGTGCTCAGATCTCAAGAGGGGGCTGCCTCTAATGAATTCTATTGTTATCTATTAAGCCTCGTGTCCTTATAGCCTCAAAAAAATAGTATATTCTTCCATGATTTCTAGAACTTCACAACAAGCTCTGGTGAGGTCTTTTAACATCAGCCTTTAACGGAATGTTTAAAAAATCCATTAAAATCACATCTACAAGCCATAGTACACAAGATACAGGTAAGATACATGGTTATGGTACCCCAGATATCAGCTTTCCATGGCACTGTTTGTCCCTCATTAGTAAACATTTTCTTTAAATTATCTTGGCTACTCATTAAATATTATCAGCTACTTAGAACCAAAGGATAATTATGAGTTTAATGAAGCGTGTACCAGCTTGCTCAAGTCTAACATTTGTTTCTCTGCTGGGACTCCATTTTACTTTGCACTTATCCTTCAGCAAAGCTACTCTACAAAGTCACTTTGGCAATAAGAAGTATTTAATTAGATTAATGAATTTTTATCACCTCTCCTAGGGATTAGGCTTGTTAAATCCTGGCGACCAAAGAACAACAGATTTTTTATTACGAAATGTTTAGGGATGCATTGGTTGTGTTGCTGTGGCAGTCCTCGTAAGTCAGGCTGCTCTGGGCAGTTCTACCTTATATATCCCTGGGTAGGCTAGGGATATTTGGCAGGGACAACTTGTGCCTTCAGTTAAATCACAGAAATCAAAATGCAAATGAAGGCATGAGTACTCCAGACAGGGCTTCCAGCAGCTGACTTTATTCCAAAGTTTTCTGATTCTTAGCTCCATGGGAGGATTAATGAACAGGTTCTTCACTGGTCCTTTAAAAAATAAAAATAGCACTAATATGATGGATTTGGTTTCGCATACTAGCTGAAGACTGAGGATATTGCAAAAGCTGATGAGATCATTTATTATTATGTATATTATCATAGAGTCTAGGAGCCCTAATCATAGACCAGGACCCCATTGTGCTAGGTGCTGTACACTCACAGAACAAAATGACGGCTCCTGCCCCAAAGAGTTTACAATCTAAATAATTTATAATATCATTCTAGATACACAAGATCAACATGGGGAGCACATTTCTTTATGGAATATATGCCACCTGCCGTGGTGGGTGAGTAGGCGGTTCCCACATTTACTGTAAATGCTATAAAAATGCATTGGGATCCATCAAATATACAGTACTATATTGTAATAATCTTAATACTTAGCTCAAACACGCGGCTTGGCATTTTCAAAGCACTTTATAAATATTAATTAATCCTCCAAACATTCTTGTAGAGTGGGTATATGAGTTATTAGATCTGTGCAAACAGTTCACCTAGAAATCTGAACCCACTCCAAAACAAGTGAAACTCCGCCAGAGTTTAAAAATGGGGCATGAATCTGGGCTCATGCTTTTCACAAATTGAATTTACAAGGGATTGCTTTCACAATGCAAACCTTGAATCACTTGCTCAGGTCTAATTATTATCTCCATTTTACACATGAGGCAACTTAGGCCGTGATTTGTAGGAGGAGATTTGCAAAAGTGCCAAAGGGATTTAGGATCACATGTCCCATTGAAAGCCAGATGTGTGCTCTTAAGTCACTCAGGTACTTTTGAAAATCACCCTCTCAGTGACTTGCCTGAGGTAACAGAAAAAGTTGGTGTTAGCACTGGGTTTAGGATTTGAGTGTTCCTGGCTTCTACTCCTGTACTCATACCATGTCAATTATTATTAACACTCTGCATTTCCCATTACCATACCATATTGTCTTTTTCAGCATTGCCCAGCACCTACCAATGAAAGCTAAATATAGTACTGGATTTTTCCCTGCCAGACTCTGTACTACTTATACACTAATCTTCTCCACAGCAGCAACTGTAGTCAGGCATTAATAGGAAACATTGCCTCTCCCTTGAGTAGAGTTGCCAATAGTCCCTTATTACAAGGGACATCCCTTATTTTTTCATGTCTGTACAATAATATCGGGAATTGTTGAGTGCTGACAAAAAAGCAGCAAGAAATACCCTTGGCGAATGTAGGTGAGTACTGCTTATTAATTATTATTATTGCTAATAATAATATCAGGAGGAGCAGTGGGCGGGGATGCTAAGAAAACAATCCCTTATTTTTGAAATATCACGTTGGCAACCCTACGCCTTGAGTGTCTTAAGAGAGCCTGGGGCATGAAGTCAGACTAGTGGCAGCAACAATTCTGACAGTAAAATCCTTTTTAAATTATTGTTTGAAATAATAAAAAAGAAAATACAGTATTGATGCACAGGGCAAATTTTCAAAGATAAGTCTGTGCAATTGTATGCATGCATTTCCAAAGGCATCCAACTATGCGATAGGGATGTGCATAAAGGTGGTTTGCACATGACCTTTTAAACACCTAGCTGACTATGTGCATGAACAAATACCCAAACTGCATGTGCACATTGAGTCTCTGTGCACATAATCTAAGCACGCATTAATGTATGCATGCCTTTGTGCAGCACTGCCTTTACCAATGTCTCACTGGACTAGCACAGGGGTGGCCAAACTGTGGCTCGTGAGCCACATGCGGCTCTTTTATAGCTAAAGTGCAGCTCCCAGAGCTCCCCAAACACCCCTATTCTCTGCCTACCGGACTGGGGAGGAGGGCGAGCTCATGGTTTCTGCCCTGTGGTGGGGCGAGGGGCTTCTGCCAAATATGACTGGTGCCTGCTAAGAGTGGGGGGGGGGCACAATTTAAAGGCCCAAAAGTCACACACCCCTTTTTCCCTCAGCAGCCCCTCCCTTCAACTCCCAGGTGTTAGTTCTGCATGGAGAGGCGGCAGCAAACAGCTGGGAGCTGCAGGGAGGGGCCTCTGCTTTAGCTCCTCAGGGAGAGGCAGCAGCAAAAGCATGGGCTCTCCATGCAGCTCCCAGCTGTTTACCCCTGCCTAGGGTTACCATTCGTCCGGATTTACCCGGACATGTCCTCCTTTTTGTGCTAAAAATAGCGTCCGGGGGGAATTTGTAAAGCACTCACAATGTCCGGGATTTCCCCCCTCCCCCGGCAGAGCAGAGCGAGCGGCTGGGAGGGCTGCAGGGAAGTCCCGGGCTGGACTCCGGAGCAGCTGTAGAGGAGCCGGATCCGCCCTGCATTCTGAGCAAGTGTCTCAGCACAAAGTGCAGCCCTCCCCTTTTGCAACTGGGAGCGGTTTCTGCCATGCAGCGTAGCAAAACGGGAGTGAGAGCACTTTGTGCTGATACAAGGGCAGCTCTCCCCTGCAGCCCGGTCCGGCAGCACTGTGCAGGGCCAGGGACCGGGTTTTGTTGTGCTGGGGAGCGCAGCCACGTGTCCGGCTCGCACAGAGCCCAACACCCTGTTCTGAGCAGCAGGGTAAGGGGGCCAGGGGGCAGGAGAAGGGGCAGGGAGGTTCTGGAGGGGGCAGTCAAAAAACGGGGGGGGGGTTTTTTGGGGGGAGTGGAGAGGGCTGCAGGAAAGTCCCGGGCTGGACTCCGGAGCAGCTGTAGAGGAGCCGGATCCGCCCTGCATTCTGAGCAAGTGTATCAGCACAAAGTGCAGCCCTCCCCTTTTGCAACTGGGAGCGGTTTCTGCCATGCAGCGTAGCAAAACGGGAGCGAGAGCACTTTGTGCTGATACAAGGGCAGCTCTCCCCTGCAGCC
>NC_048300.1:130494451-130612621 GCF_013100865.1 Trachemys scripta elegans | reverse complement strand
CCTGCCAACACTTGCTTGTTAAGAGCTGTTGGCGGACTTGACACCTGATCGGTTATAATTTGTGAATTTATTTGGAAAATAAAGTAATCACTACAACTTTAACTCTATGTTACACAACAGATGAAACATGTACAAACGGTTTTTCAAAATTTTCTTATATTCTCTTCTTTCTTTATGCTTCCACCGCCCCCTTATTTTTATTCAACGCACCCCAATTGCACCCGAGGCTACTAGTAGGGTTACCATATTTCAACAAGCAGAGGGGTTTAGATGGGTTGGGAGTTCTGGGGGGGGGCTGTCAGGGGACAGGGAGCAGAGGGGTTTAGATGGGTTGGGAGTTCTGGGGGGGGGCTGTCAGGGGGTGGGGAGTGGTTGGATGGGGCGTGGGAGTCCCAGGGGTCTGTCTGGGGGTGGGGGTGTGGATAAGGGTTGGGGCAGTCAGGGGACAAGAGGCAGGGAGGCTTAGATAGGGAGTGGAGTCCTGGGGGGCAGTTAGGGGCAGGGGTCCCAGGAGGGGGCAGTCAGGGGACAAGGAACGGGGGGAGGGTTGGGGGTTCTGGGGGGGCGGGAAGTGGGAGGGGCAGGGGTGGGGCTAGGGCGGGGCTCCTCCCGTCCTCTTTTTTGCTTGCTTAAATATGGTAACCCTACCCCTGCCTCTACCCAAAACGCAGCTCCCAACTTGCTGGCTCCAGCAGCTTCCATGCAGGGAGGGGCCCTGGCGGCACCATGTGACTAAGCAGGGCCAGCACATCCTGGCAAAAACCTGGGAGGGCACTCGACTCAATATGTCCCCCTCCAACATTGCCTCTGGCTTCAGCCCCGTGGGGAGGGAGGTCTCGGGGAGGGCTGAAGCCCCAAGCCTGGCAGTCGTGCCCCAGCTCTCGAACTTCTGAAGATTGTGTATGCGGCTCAGAGAGTCAGTAAGTTTGGCCACCCCTGGACTATAATAAGGAAGCAATAATTAAACTGTTCCATTAGGGGGAGTGAATACTTCTGGGCAACTAAAGTAAAAGGCAGCAATTGTATAGTCATTTGAACTTGTTACTGAAGATTACTCTGTGCCGGTAATGCTAGGAGAGGAGGAGAGAGTTAAGAGAACTAGAGTTTATCTGTATTCTGCAGAGTGCCTCCAAATAATAAAGTCACCTTCCTCAGAAACCTTTTGCCCAAGAGTGAACTCTCTTCTTCATAGCCTGTTTAAGAGTCTTATATTGCACCTGCATGAATAATAGTGAGTAACACTTGATTATAAAACTTTTCAAGATGAGGGACACAAAGGCGAAGGGCAGAGAAGAGAAGCAATGAGTGGGAGGAAACAAAGTGAAGGGTAAGGAAGGGGAATGTTAGTTAAAAACTTAGGAGACAAGCAGATCTCCCTAACACGTATCAAGGGGGCTGTGGAAATGCAAAAGCTGGGATTTTCAAAGCAGTTCAGGGGATTTTTTTTTCCACACATCTTCTATTTGTTCTAGAAGAAGATGGGTGGCTGAATCTCCTGTACTGCTTTGAAAACCTTAAACAAATGTGTTTAAAGGAGTGATTTATTTTTTATAATTTCTGTCTTAAATTATAACATTAGAAACATCCTCCAAATATCAGCATATTAGACACCAGAAAATTGTAGAATGCTGCTAAGATCATAATAGTCAGAAATGATAATAATAAAAAACCCTATGATTGTGCCCAGCTCCTTTCCATGGCAGGATAGGTATCCCCAACATATCAGCTATTTAAACCATTCTTATGTTTGATTTTTTTTTACTATCTGATACAGTGAATTAAATATTTCATCTCTCTAGCCCTACTAGTTTCCTTTTTGCTTTTGTTTTTATTCGGTCATTAAAAACTCAATTTATAAATTCCACAGAAGGGCTGTATGGCTGGTCCGGAATGAAACTAACTCACTGACAAAACGACCCTTTCAATTTGTACCTGTACAAAGAGTTGAAGGTACACAGCCATTATCCTAGTTACACAGACATTGTTATGTTAGCGGAACCTACTCATTTAGCTCTGCTCACAAACCAGGTAAAATCTGCATTCATTGACCACATTATATGTGCATCCGAAGAAGTGGGCTGTAGTCCACGAAAGCTTATGCTCTAATAAATTTGTTAGTCTCTAAGGTGCCACAAGTACTCCTGTTCTTCTTTTTATTGACCACATGAGCATCTTTTGCTAGTTGACTGTTTTCAGAATAGAATGCAGCCCCCATCATTAGTTTAAATAAGGAAGGAATAATGGGGAAGGGGACAGAACAACACTTGAGCAAGTGGAGAAGTAGTAATAATGAGTACAGAATCTTGCAAACTCCTGGGCTATTAGTCAGAATTGTAAAAACTCTGCTACTGAGAATCTGGCCACAGTAGGGAAACAGGTGGGAGAAGATGTGGAAACAAATAAATAAATAAATAAAACAAAAAGGAATAAGAGGCCTAAAAGTGGGAACAAATGTGAAGTGCCAAAGCCTAAAACTCATATACCTAAGATAAAATATTATCTTTCATTTATTTTATCTGCAGTTAAAAAGACATGGTTTAAAATAGCTGAGTGGTTGCCTTTGTGCTAATATCATTTAACACTGTGGTTTGAGTGGCAGGTCTGATTCATCAAGGAAGCGAGATCTATCCTGGTTCAGATGGCTCTTCTTCACCTGGAAGACAGCTAAATGACTGAGGATTAAGAATCTGCTCTTTAAAAAGAAGTCCAATGTCAGACTACCCCCTGCTGGCCAAAAAAATATAAATACACAGACATGGGGATTTAGTTACTTTTTCCTATTTCCAACAATACCATCTCCCATTTATGATTTACAAGCCTAAGACATCTTTGCTAAAATTGCAAAGCAGTTGCCACAATTAGATCCTTCATAGATGTTTACAAACCCATCCACAATTACAGTTCACTTCCAAGCTTATGATACTTAATATATGTCAAAACTTAATGTGTCCTAATTTCTCTTAGCAAAAGTGCTACAGTTTCTTTTCTTTATATATTTTAAGATTGACCATGAGTCAGTGTGGCCAAGAGGTAGGGGGCTTAGTGCAATACGTGCATCTGGTTTTTTAAATGTGCAGATTAATCAAGCAACACTAGGTTTGCAAAAGCCAACACTCTAAATCAGGATATTTTATAAGTAAAGGTTTCTGGTTCACCAGAAATGTTGTGAGTAATACAACTGCTATCATGTTGGGTAAAGGAATTGGAAGGAATCCTATTTAGTGCAACTCACAGGTACAAAATTAATGTTAATACATGCACATCAGCAGACCTGGAATTTGAACAAGAGATTTCCAGTTTCACACTGCACTACTGCTCAACTAGCACAAGATATAAATTCAGCATGTGTTTCCTTATGTTAGAAATAGAAAACAGAACTTAGGAAACTTACAAAAGTGACATGCATCTAAGGAACAACATTGGATGACCCGGACAAACTGAGAGTGTTAATTTACCTGTTTTGCTAGTAGCACGTGTGTAGCACCTCTAGACTGTCCCACGAGGGCAGAGTTAAGATTGTTTTTAGAATGTGCAATGTGATATTTTACCTATGTATATTTATTAAAGAAATTGAATGAAATGTGAGGATATTTAAACATTTATCTACCTTCCTATAACTGGTCATTTCACCCTTTTAAATACTTAGTTTTAACTGTAAGCTTCTCAGTGCAGGGACTGTCTTTTTGTTCTTGTTTGTATAGTGCCTAGCACAATGGGGTCCTGGTCTACAATTGAGTTTCCTAGGCTTCCTTGCAATATCAATAATAATCACAATAACTGATACGTGTGTTTCAATTTGAATAGTAAGTAACAAACCTAAAAGTAACCAAGATTTTTCTCTGTTCATTTTCTTTTTTGGAGACATTTCAGTTCAGGTTAATAGGTTAATTTTTAATTCTCTGTCACTCAAAAATCGTTAGTTTTCTGCAAAGTTTGCCGTAGAATTCTGCTTTGCCTTCAATTTTCAGCCCAAATGAAGTTTCCTAGCCATCATTATATGGGGACCTAAAAATGGAACCTAACTGCCACTTTAACTATGCTTCCATTATAATAAAGGAAGATTTCATTCCTCGAAACCAGACTGCAGTTTGCATAGTAATTTCTTAATAATAATTCAATGTAATTTACTGTGCAATCATCAGGCATACTGTATAATGGTGCTATTGTGTACATATGACAACTAAACTGGGACCAATATGGTTACAAGAACACTGGAAGATACCAAACTTTGCCATCTGAAATGGAAACTCTAACTAAAACCTATGCAGTCATTCTATAAGTCACTTGAGTACCTAGAGCACAGGATAATTTTATTCTGTATCATAAGGCTGCATCCACTGTAGTATACAACATTTTGGATTTCTGCAATGGAATCTATTATGCCTTTGTAAGAGCTGCACAATGTGTATGCTAACTACTTTCTGCAAAGCCTTTGACAAACATATGAAGTTTAATTCAATATTGCCAGCTTCTGTTTTAGCAATAAAATCATTCCAGCCTTATAAATCTTTCTGTTTATCTGTGCACTCACAGATAAAGAAGCATGATGGATATGTCATAATGTTATCTTTGTTGTTGCATATAGCATTTAATTTAATTTTACGTTATATGGCATTTATTTTATCTGTTATGATTAAACTAATTCTTCAAGCAACACATGAAAGGTGACTGAAGGTGACCCATGCAGTCTTGTAGAATGTGGCTCTGCATAGGCAACCCCTTCTATCCAGCTAAGATTGGAAAAGCCACTGAATATGATTAGAGGGAAGGTCTAGACAGCATCTAGGCTATTTGGCACTAGGGAGGGATTACCCAAAAAAAAAAAAAAAAGGTAAAACTATAATCTAATTTTGAAAAATGAGGATTAAAGTTTCCATTATTCATGCTGTTTTCACTGTGTATGCTGAGGTAACTACATTTGATTTTACTGAATGAAAATATGGGCCACATACAAAGCTCATGTGGTGCAGATAAATCCCCACAGGGTCTGTAATGAATGCAAGTTAGTGCCAAGTAGGTGTGTGGCTGGAAACCGTTTTAGGTTTTGAGTCAGTGTAAAAAGAAGAGATTGTTCCTTGATGTACTGGGGAGAACAGATAGTCTCTGCCATGGAACAAAACACACCCCAGAGATATAGCGTGGCACCATGCAGTATCTTCCTGCTTACCGTGTTCTAGTGTGAGGATTCAACATGCGAATTCCCAGCTTGTGGTGCTGGTTGTTCATTTTCTCTGAGATTACGTTACATATTTGGTAAGTTGGTATTTTATAGGAGTTTTTTGGGGGAAAACTAGAAATGGAGAGTGAGTCAGTCCAGTCAATAATAAATAATGCAGATAGGGCTGCATGAACCTTTACAGGGGCAATGAAGATAAGGTCACCTGCCCCCAGGGGGCTTACGTTTAAATTAGAAATAACACAGCGAGTAGTGATGGCCTACAAAGATAGGGAAGAAGGAGAGTTTCAGTAATAAAAGATCCAGGTGACTTCATCTACATGTATCTTATTAGTTCCAGTGTTTACATGGTTGGACAGGTGCATCAGAAATAGATGGAGCAGGAGTTAGCAATGAAAACCTTGCCAAAAGAAGGGAGTTTTGAAGAGGGATTTGAATGAGAAGAGAAAGGTCATTTGAGGCACAGATAAGAAAGATGTTAGCAGTTTTGTTGCACCTGTGCTATCAATAGTATATGTTTGTTTTCAGCACTGGGTTAGATGACATGGTGGCTTACTCCAGAGTTTACACCAGTGCTGAGGGGTGGCTAGCATTTTTCCCAGTTTAAGTGCAACCTGCAAGAGGGAAGCGTGGGGTGAAACAAGGAATAGAGTCACAGATGCAAGGAGGAGACAAAAGGAGCAGCATGGCAAGAGAAGTAGAGGGCGCAACAAGAGAGACTGAAGGAAAGACCTGAAACAAATAAAAAAGGCAACATTTTGGGTTTAGTCCCTTTTTACTAGACTAAAATAATACATCAATAAATAAAACCTGAGCTTTTGTGATTTGCAGGGCCACATTTTCAAAAGGCATCTGGAAGAAGAATGGCTTACATGGCGATCAGGGGAGGTCCCAGATGACTGGAAAAAGGCTAATGTAGTGCCCATCTTTAAAAAAGGGAAGGAAGAGGATCCGGGGAACTACAGGCCAGTCAGCCTCACCTCAGTCCCTGGAAAAATCATGGAGCAGGTCCTCAAGGAATCAATTTTGAAGCATTTATAGGAGAGGAAAGTGATCAGGAACAGTGAGCATGGATTCACCAAGGGCAAGTCGTGCCTGACTAACCTAATTGCCTTCTGTGATGAGATAACTGGCTCTGTGGATAAGGGGAAAGCAGTGGAGGTGTTATTCCCAGGGCCGCCCAGAGGATTCAGGGGGCCTGGGGCAAAGCAATTTCAGGGGCCCCTTCCATAAAAAAAAGTTGCAATACTAGAGAATACTATATTCTCGTGGGGGCCCCTGCAGGGCCCGGGGCAAATTGCCCCCCTCCCCCCGCCAGGCAGCCCTGGGAAAAATAAACATTTAAAAACCTTCCGCATCTCGGCACAAACCCAGTTTTGAGAAAACTTCTTTTCAAGTCATCGTTACAAGGTATCACTGGTTCTCAGCATCAGCTAGTACTAAAAGGCACTAAAGCTCATTAAAAGGGTTGGACAAATATTTTCCGTCAAAACTTTTTTTGGATTGAGAACTAGGGGTTTTTAAAAAGCAGAAAAAATCATGGACAATGTCTGCTTTCCTTCAAAATTTGTTGTGTTTTTTTTTAATTGAAAAGCTGAAATTAGTCTGCCAAAACCTGAACATGGTTTGGGGTTACAGACACGAGTGGCCAAATATTTGCTGCTTGCTGTGTTTGATTGTTTAAAGAAACAATACAAAAATTCTACTTTAAAAAAAATCCAAAACTTTTGAACCACCTCAGCTTGTGACCAAACGCCTGAGTCCATCCACTCAGAGATTTTTCCAGGCTTCTAATACTCTGCTGGCTTCCTTGATGCATATCTGTCTCCATAACTTTGGGTTCATTTAGGCTAGAACATAAGAATGGCCATACTATGTCAGACCAAAGGTCCATCCAGCCCAGTATCCTGTCTACCGACAGTGGCCAATGCCAAGTGCCCCAGAGGGAGTGAACAGGTAATGATCAAGTGATCTCTCTCCTGCCATCAATCTCCACCCTCTGACAAACAGAGGCTAGGGACACCATTCCTTACCTATCCTGGCTAATAGCCATTAATGGACTTAACCTCCATGAATTTATCTGTTTCCTAGAGACTGGCTCCATGGAGTCCCTCACAAACTGGAGACAGTTACTGTGGGTTTGTCTTTGGTATAGCTTATGTACATACTCCATGAACTGAGCATTTGAGCTTGTTCCAGAATCTAGGATGAGCCTATGTTGTGAAAACTGAAATGCTCAAAATAGCACATGCATGTGAATGGACACAGGGTGCTATAATTAAATTAACCCAGGGGGTCTCAAACTGGGGTTCGGGACCCCTCAGGGGGTCATGAGGTTATTACTGGGGGTTGTGAGCTGTCAGCCTCATCCCCAAACCCCGCTTCACCTCCAGCATTTATAATAGTGTTAAATGTATAAAAAAGTGTTTTTAATTTATAAGGGGGGGGTCACACTCAGAGGTTTGCTATGTGAAAGGAGTCACCAGTACAAATGTTTGAGAACCACTGAATTAACCCCTCTGGAGCCTCGGGGAATGTGGGTGGGGGGGGGGAGAGGGGTCTCCCTTGGTAGGGTTGGGAAGGAGGTAGGTGGTGTAGGATATTGCTCTTCTCATGTGATTCCTCCCCCATGGCTCTCTTGGCTCTATCACTGTTAATCTAAAATGGCTAATTTTAAATGAAGCTACCCTCCCCTGACATGAATCTCCCTATGGCACTGAAATTAAATGTAGACTATAATTTGGCATTTGAGAAGTGAAAGGGATGGTAACCCTAAGGGAAAAGATAACAGCTTGGCTCATTGTGTTAAATAGCTGTCTGCAACCTTCAAACTGCTGAATGAGCTTTAGGGTAGGGAAGGCTGTGCCTCCCCAAACAGCCTGGCCCTGCCCCCTATCTGACCCCCACCCACTTCCTGTCCCCCAACTGCCCCCCTCAGAATCTCTGACCCATCCTACTCCTTGTCCCCTGACTGCCCTCCCGAGGCCCCCCCAACCACCACCCCGGGACCCCACCCCCCATGAATCCCCCCGCTCCCTGTCCCCTGACTGCCCCAACCCCTATCCACCCCCCCCCCGCCGAGTCCTGACAGACCCCCGGAACGCTCACAATGCAACCCCCCATTCCCCGTCCCCTAACCGCCACCCCCGAACCTCTGCTCCCTCCCTGTCCCCTGACTGTCCCCGGAACTCCCTGCCCCTTATCCAACCCCCCGGCCCCAGCCCCCTCACCATGCCACTTACCCCCGCCTCCCCCCTCTCACGGAGCCTCAGCGCGCCGTGTCCAGGAGCGGCCCTGGACAGCACTGCAATGGAGTGGCTCCCGTGGGACCTAAGCTCCCACCGCTCGGCCGCAGCTCGCAGCCCCTCCCCCTCACCACGTGGCTCTGAGCAGGAGGACCTCGGGCCCCGCTGGAGCCACACCACTGTACCTCCGTCCCGGGCCAATCCTGGACACAGCACGCTGAGGCATCGGGGGATGGGGGAAGGCAGAGGTGGGAGGGAGCCTCCGACATTCTCATGGGAGCCCCTGCGGGGCCCGGGGCCTGGGACAAATTGCCCCACTTGCCCCTGCCCCCCCATCTCCCCAGGCAGCCCTGGTTATTCCTGGACTTTAGCAAAGCTTTTGATACGGTCTCCCACAGTATTCTTGCCAGCAAGTTAAAGAAGTATGGGCTGGATGAATGGACTATAAGGTGGATAGAAAGCTGGCTAGATCGTCGGGCTCAATGGGTAGTGATCAATGGCTCCATGTCTAGTTGGCAGGCAGTATCAAGCGGAATGCCCCGAGGGTCGGTCCTGGGGTGGTTTCATTCAATATCTTCATTAATGATCTGGAGGATGGCATGGATTGCACCCTCAGCAAGTTTGCCGATGACACTAAACTGGGAGGAGTGGTAGATACGCTGGAGGGTAGGGATAGGATACAGAGGGACCTAGACAAATTAGAGGATTGGGCCAAAAGAAATCTGATGCGGTTCAACAAGGGCAAGTGCAGCGTCCTGCACTTAGGACGGAAGAATCCCATGCATTGCTATAGACTAGGGACCTAGTGGCTACGCAGCAGTTCTGCAGAAAAGGACCTAGGGGTTACAGTGGATGAGAAGCTGGATATGAGTCAACAGTGTGCCCTTGTTGCCAAGAAGGCTAACAGCATTTTGGGCTGTATAAGTAGGAGCATTGCCAGCAGATCGAGGGACGTGATCATTCCCCTCTATTCAGCATTGGTGAGGCCTCATCTGGAGTACTGTGTCCAGTTTTGGGCCCCATACTACAAGAAGGATGTGGAAAAATTGGAAAGAGTCCAGCGGAGCGCAACATAAATGATTAGGGGGCTGGAGCACATGACTTATGAGGAGAGGCTGAGGGAACTGGGATTATTTAGTTTGCAGAAGAGAAGAATGAGGGGAGACTTGATAACTGTTTTCAACTACCTGAAAGAGGATTCCAAAGAGGATGGATCTAGACTGTTCTCATTGGTAGCAGATGACAGAACAAGGAGTAATGGTCTCAAGTTGCAGTGGGGGAAGTTTAGACTGGATATTAGGAAAAACTTTTTCACTAGGAGGATGGTGAAGCACTGGAATAGGTTACCTAGGGTGGTGGTGGAATCTCCTTCCTTAGAGGTTTTTAAGGTGAGGCTTGGCAAAGCCCTGGCTGGGATGATTTAGCTGGGAATTGGTCCTGCTTTGAGCAGGGGGTTGGACTAGATGACCTCCTGAGGTCCCTTCCAACCCTGATATTCTGTGATTCTATGAGAGCAGTTACACATGCAACAGTGGTTCCCATTTTGTGTGCCTAAATCTAGGATTACATATTTCCCTGAGTCTGAGCCGCAGAGATCAGATCTGGACTTTCAGTGGGGCAGAGATCTGGGGTTTTGCTTCAGGCCTACTTCTAGTTAAAGTATTAATATAGTTCAGAATTCCAGGCTGAAGTAAGGAGGAACGTTGTCCTAAAGAACCTTGCCATTTTCACTGATTCATATTTACCCTCTTTTAATGATGGTTAGCAATGCAGTCAAATCTCTCATTCAAGTGCCCAGAATCAACCTTTTTGCCACTCTATCTATTGCTTGATCTCACTCATATTCCAGGCACTGATAGAGAGACTATGATTTTCCAAAAGTCATGGCTGGATGTCTTAACTAGGAGGCTTTTTAAACTTGTCCAACAAAATCTTACCACCAAGAATTTCCTATTGGTTTTGTTCTGTGATTAGGTGGGTTTTGCTGATTTAATTTTGGTATTTAGTGCCTATGTTATTCCATTATGTTTCCCTGGGATGCACTTTCTGCTCCATTTCAATATGCCAAATGTGCGTAATAACAAGGACAAACATTGGGTGGCAATAAGCAGACAAAAGGGGAAGATGGTTGACGGGCAGCACGGTCCCAAGGAGAAGAAGCAGGTTTGTCAGTTGTCCGCACCTGACCCATTCAGGCACTGTGTGTTTTCTGGAATGCGAGACACAGACACTGGGTTAAATTTTGGCCACGCCGAAGTCAATAGGAGTTTTGCCATTGACTTGAAGGGAGCTAGGATTTCACCCTTTGTGGTTTGCTGTAGAGTATATGGCTGCTCTGAATGCATACTGCACCTAGAAGGGTCTTGCTAAACCTTCTAAAACAGGTCCTAGCAAGCTTGGAGCAATGGACAAGATCTGGTCCAAAATACAACTGTTGCTGCTTGAGGACGAAAGACAATGCTCTGTACAAGAACAAAAGATGGTGGCGAATTAATGACTTAAGAAATGCTACCTATTGCTGTAATATAAATATCTAGTATCCTAGGAGTTCTATAACTTTTTCTCATTTTATTTAGTGCAAGAAGACATGACCAATTATATCAGTATTGGTAGTTGCAAGTGTCCAAAATTAGGAGCCAGGCCTCAAAAACTCATGCCATTTTAGAAAAATAATAAATTTGGGGTTATTTTTGTGTAGCCTTCAGTTTTCCAGTCTAACTAATAACCATGAGGTCTACAAACTTATTTTTTAATTTTCAAATGAAAGCTGAGATAGTCATGTCACAATATGACTCTAGGTACTTGAACTCTGAGAAAAAACACTAATTTAATATTGCAACTGATGTCAGTATTTTGCAAAGAGGCTGCCTAATTCACTTGACAAGCCTAAACTGACAGGTATGTTCCATTTATTAAACAAGCAAACACTGCATGGAAAATGACAAGTATACCAGTCTAGGCTGTTTTGGGCTCTTGGCCAGTCTCTTCAAGCTGTTAATGTTTTAAAATTTTTCCTTTCCAAGCTAGTGCAGATTACTCTGCACTGTGTGGTTGGCGTTTAGAGAACGCAGGATAAAAAGGCCAGTAGCCTGTGTTGCCTTTGCCTGCTATTGATTCCTATTTCTTCTCTTTGTGTCTTCCAGACAATAGCTGAGTCCCTGATATGGTCCAGCTTTTGTTTCTAATTTGTTTATGTTATTTATTTTAAGGGGTCTTAATTATCAGGCTGCATATTAATTAAAAATGTTAAGTATATTGTTGGGAGACTCTTTGTTTTGGTCCCTTATAATATATGTGTCCGAATGTGTGAACATATGCATGAAGAAAAAGCTTTACTTGCATCTGCAAAGCAGCTCTACAAAGTATAGACTTGGCTCTTACAATAGCCATAGCAAGCAAAGGAGGAATGGGGAAGACCTTGACCTCTAATAATCAGAAATAAACCTGTACAGACAGTGCAGTTTCTATTACAGCAGTTTTCATGAAAGATCTTTTAGCTCGTAATACACAGATCTAAAGCTGGAAAATGGCTCCTATGTGGAGGCGCGGCGCCGGCCAGGCGGCTCTGCATGCTGCCCCATCCGCAGGCACCACCCCTGCAGCTTCCATTGGCCGTGGTTCCTGGCCAATGGGAGCTGCAGAGCCAGCACTTGGGGCAGGGGCAACGTACAGAGCCTCCTGGCTGCCACTATGGGTAGGAGCCGGAGGGGGGACATGCCGCTGCTTCTGGGAGCCATGCAGAGCTATGGCACGTGTGAAGCAGGGCAAGCACCAGCTGGAGCACTGGACCGGGGTAAGCAACCAACCCTGCTCCCTGGTGGGAGCTTAAGGGTTGGATTAAGAGGTCTGACAAGCCATGCGGGACGTAGTTTGCCCACCCCTGGTATAACATGATCCAGTGGCTGGAAATTAAGCTAGATAAACTCAGACTGGAAATAAGGCACTAATTTTTGAAAGTGAGCATAATCAAGCATAATTGGAAACATTTTGGATTGTGTTGGATTCTGCAACACTGGAAATGTTTAAATCAGGATTGCATTTTTTTAAAGCTCTAGTTTGAATGTGGAAGTCCTGTGGCCTGTGTTATATGAGGGTGGGGTCAGACTAGATCATCAGAATGAGCACTTCTGGCCTTGGAATCTATGAATTTAGACTCCCAGGGCTTGATTTTCCTTACATATGTGTAGTCATTCAACTGTGCAAAGCACTGTCAAATCAAAATGGTCATGCTTCCCACTGTATTATCACAGGTGTGAGTACCTAAACAGGGTGCTCAGCAGTGGAGAATCAGGCCTCCTGAGATTTACCTTGACTCTTCTGACTGACTTCTCAATTACACTAGGGTCTGGTCTACACTGGGGGGGAGGGAGGGGGCGTGTCGATGTAAGATACGCAACTTCAGCTACGGGAATACCGTAGCTGAAGTCGACATATCTTATCCCAACTTACCTCCCGTCCTCACGGCGTGGGATCGACGGCCGTGGCTCCCCCATCGACTCCGCTACCGCCGCCCACTCTGGTGGAGATCCGGAGTCGACAGGGAGCACATTCGGGGATCGATATATCGATCCCCAAGAAATTGATCGCTGGACGTTCCCTGGACGTACCCTGAGGCTCCTTATACTACTCTGGCAGGATTAAGGGCCTCAAAGTGGTCATAAAATGTAATGTATATCTACTTCAATGCTCGTTTATGCTGTCGGATGCGTGCAAAGGGACCTTAGTGAAATATGAGAGTCAGGCCCTTAGGATCACATCCACTTACTAACATGTAACATACACTCTCCACCTGTATTATCCTCTTAATTTGGCTGTCTGAAACTAGGGGAGTCTGGATTAGTGTGATTCACACATAAAGAGACTAGAAAAGAGAGTATCAAGAAAAGTTACTAGTAGGAGAGTATAGGAAAGTAAGTGAAGTAGGCCACTCTCTACTTTAAACAGAGGGTTTATCTATATGGAGGGATTAAACTGGATTAAATTGAGTGAATCCAGTTTGAAAACATTTGCATACACAGGAAGCAATTTAGTATAATGCACTAATTCCACATACATCATGAACTCTGGAGTCCTCTTTCACAGTGAACTAACTTTGCTGTGAATTGAGTTAGTTCGGTCTGTTCTTCATGTGTATGAAAAGCTGCTACACACTATTTCTGAAAATCCTCCAACAGCTATCCCACACTGTTTTGCGGGTGACTGTTACGGATCTGCCTGTTTACCTTCCTCTGCTCTGATATCAAGTTGACCGGATGTCCCCTGCCCCTATTTTTTTTTTTAAAGCTGGTGAGGGGCAAGATTTTGTCTGTTTGCTCCTGGATTGGAGTCTATCAGCACTGCTGCAATATTATTCATGAAGCCCTATAACATGCCACAAGAGCCATTTGCAGCAGTGCTGAGTCCCTGGATGGCATTGCCCTCTGGGAGTAAGAGTTGGTGCAGGAAGCTCTTCTGGCCAGCCACTGGGCTAAAGATTTGTTTGTGGACATTGCTAAATAGATTTGGTTGCTGACTCCCGGCTTCAACCCTCCGCAATGCCTTCTGACTGCGACTCTGGTAAAACTTTCAGCTTAGGCTTTGGCTTCTGGTATCCAGCTACAACCCTTGACTTCACTCCTTGACTGGCCCCATCTGGATTCAGCTCTAACTGCTAGGCTGACTCTTGCTCCAACCACTAGGCCAGACCACCCATGACTCAGTGTTTGACAGTTTGAGCAGCCAACTGTGAATGACTGAGTCATGGATGGTTTTGCCTAGTGGATGGAGCAGGAGTCTGGACTACCAGTTTGAAAAGAATCCAGAAGAGAAGTGAAGGTTCAGAGCTGGGTGTCAGAAACCAAAGCCTAAGATGAAGGGTTAATCAGAATCACAGTTAGAAAACAGAGACGAGGCTCTGAGCTGGGACTCAGAAGTCAGGAAGAAGCCAGGGTGAGAGCAGGAGTGGCTACGGGGTGGGACAGGAACAAGGCTAGAGACAGCAGAGGCAAGGACAAGACCAAGCACAGTTGCAGGCTAGGAATTCATTGAGCAGCCACTGGATTGCTGCTGCTGCACTTATGTATCAGCTTGCTGACTCCTTCAACCATTAGGTGGCAAAGTTTCTATCAGGGTCAGCTGCACTCACTAGTTACCAGGTGACAGGCTCTGCTACAGGCTAGGCTCCTGAAAGGATCCTACCAAAAGTGGAAACGTGGACAAATTGTAAGGAGGAGTACAGAAGAACAGCACAAGCACGTAGGGACAAAATGAGCTACACCTAAGAAGGGATATAAAATGCAACAAGAAGAGGTTTTTAAATATATTAGGAGCAATAGAAAGACAAAGGAAAGTGTAGGTCCTCTACTTAGCAGGGAAGGTGAAATAATAACTGATGACATCAAGAATGCTGAGGTGTTTAATGTCCATTTTGCTTCGGTCTTCACTAAAAAGGTTAATAGTGACCAGATACTCAACACAATTAATATTAACAATGGGAAAGGAAAACAAGCCAAATTAAGGAAAGAACAGTTTAAATAATATTTAGATAAGTTAGATGTATTCAGATCAGCAGGGCTAGATGGAATTCCTCCTAGGGTACTTAAGGAATTCACTAAATCAATTGTAATTATCTTCAAGAACTCATGAAGGATGAGTGAGGTCCTACAGGACTGGAGAAGAGCAAACACAATACCTATTTTCAAAAAGGAGAACAGGACCAGGGAATTAGAGACAAGTCAGCCTAACTTCAATATCTGGAAAGATACTAGAACAAATTAATAAACAATCAATTTGTAAGCACCTAGAGGATAATTGGGTTATAAAGAATAGCCGATATGGATTTATCAAGAACAAACCCTGCCAAACTAGCCTATTGCCTTCTTTGACAGGGTTACTGGTCTAGTGGATGAGGGGAAATGGTAGAAGTGATGCATCTTGATTTTAATAAGTCTTTTGACATAGCCCAACAAGACATTCTTATAAGCAAACTAGGGAAATGTGGTCTAAATGAAATTACTACAAGGTGGGTGTACAACTGGTTGAATGACCATACTCAACAAGTAGTTATCAATGGTTTACTATAAAACTGGAAGAGCATATCTACTGTGGGCCAGCGGGGGCCTGTCCTGGGTCTGGTACTAGTAAATATTTTCATTAATGACTTGGATAATGGAGTGGAGAATGTGCTTATATAATTTGCAGATGACACCAACCTGAGAGGGGTTGCAAGAACTTTGGGGGACAGGATTAAAATTCAATATGGCTGGACAAATTGAAAAACTGGTCTGAAATCAATAAGATGAAATTCAATAAATACAAATGCAAAGTACTGTACTTAAGAAGGAAAAATCAAATGCACAAATATAAAATGGGGAATAACTAGGTAGGCAGTAGTGCTGCGGAAAATGATTTGGGCTTGTAGTGGATCACAGATTGAATACAAGTCAACAATGTGATAGAACTGCAAAAAAAGGACCAATATTTTGGGGTATATTTACAAAAGAGTGTCATATGTAAGACATGGGAGGTAACTCAGCACTGGTGAAGCCTGAGCTAGAGTATTGTGTCTACTTCTTGGCCACACTTTAGGAAAGATGCAGACAGGAGAGCAACAAAAATGATACAAAATTCAGAAAACCTGACCTATTAGCACAGGTTAAACAAACAGGAGATATTTAGTCTTGAGAAAAGAAGACTGAGGAGGGACCTGATAACATTCTTCAAACAGGTTAAGGGATGTTATAAAGAGGACAGTGATCAATTGTTCTCTAATCCACTGAAGGTAGGACAAGTAGTATTGGGATTAATCTGCACCAAGGGAAATTTAATTTCGATATTAAGAAAAACTTTCAAAGTACAAGAGTATTTAAGTTTTGTAACAGGCTTCCCCATCCTTGGAGGTTTTTAAGAACAGGTTGAACAACCATCTTTCAGGGATGGACTAGGTTTCTTGCCCTGCCTCAGCGCAGGAGGTTGGACTTGATGATCTCCTTTCCACCCTACATTTCTATGATACTATGTAAGTGTGATGGGTTGGATCACAGAAACCCCCTTGGGAGCTGCCACCTAATGTACCAAGATTACTTCTATTCCTGTTTTCCCTGCCAGCTCAGGACCTTGTCTTGCTGAGCCAGGCACTCCCATCTGCTCCAACACAGACCCAGGGTCTGAATTACTTGCCCCAAAGCTGCAAGTTTACCTGAAAACAGCTCACAGAAGTGTGCTTGTCTTTAGCACTCAGATGCTCAACTCCCATGGGGATTAAACCCAAATAAATCCGTTTTACCCTGTATAAAGCTTATACACTGATAACACTATAACACTGATAGAGAGATATGCACAGTTGTTTGCTCCCCCAGGTATTAATACATACTCTGAGTTAATTAATAGATAAAAAGTGATTTTATTAAATACAGAAAGTAGGATTTAAGTGGTTCCAAGTAGTAACAGACAGAACAAAGTAAGTCACCACGGAAAATAAAATAAAATCCGCAAATCTATGTCTAATCAAACTGAATACAGATAATCTCACCCTCAGAGATGCTTCAGTAAGATTTTTCTCAGACTGGACACCTTCCAGGCCTGGGCACAATTCTTTCCCCTGGTACAGCTCTTGTTCCAGCTCAGGTGATAGCTAGGGGATTCTTCATGATGGCTCCTCTCTCTCCTTGTTCTCTTCCACCGCTTTATATATCTTTTGCATAAGACAGGAACCCTTTGTCCTTCTGGGTTTCCATCACCCCTCCCCCCCACTGGAAAAGCACCAGGTTAAAGATGGATTCCAGATGAGGTGACATGATCACATGTCACTGCAAGACTTCATTGCCCACTTGCCAGCACACACATATACAGGAAGACTCACAGGAAAACACAGCCATCTGCAGACAATAGTCCTGGTTAATGGGAGTCATCAAGATTCCAAACCACCATTAATGGCCCACACTTTGCATAATTACAATAGGCCCTCAGAGTTATATTTCATATTTCTAGTTTTAGACATATAGACTGAACAACGTCACAGTAAGTATCTGTCTTTACCATTTTTTATTATCATCATCATGCTATACTGCCATGCTAGCTTCTCTTCCAGGTGCCAGAGCCATTTTAGGCAGATGTGAGCTGGGAGCCTTTCTGAGTCGAGGCCCACACTGTCCGTTCAGCCCTCCCATACATTTCCAAACTGGCAACTGCTCTGGTCAGGCAACCAGCCTCTGTCTCATGATAAAGCTGCTACTATTGACTGTTTTTAGGCCCATGGCATGGAGGGCACATACCCATCTGCTTAATTTTTCCCCCCTCATCATCTGCTCCAACCACATTCACCAGCTCAAAATGGCAGCCAGCAGCATCCACAGCCTCTACTCCACCACACCTCCTGTAGCAGGTTCCAATAATGAAAACATTCATTTGTGTGAAATGCAAAAGCTTATCAAGATAGTGGTTACAGGAAAAGACATCTGGTTAGTATTCTCAGTTTACATGATCTAGACATGAAGACTGAATGCCCATAAAGGGACAAAAATTAAAGCTCCACTCTGAGGAATAAATGCCCCGTAACATGAATTCTTACAAGAGAAGAGCTTTACCATAGCAATAGCAAAGCTCTTAATGTCCTTTGACAGGCTTGCATAGAGAAAAACTGGGAACAGTGCATGCTTTACATAGTCATTGCAGAACCCATGATATTTTTCTCTGCACTTTCACCATGTCTGTAGGGAAGATAAAGCAGAATCTCAGGCTAAGAAATTGCACTATTTTTGTCCAGACATTCTGAGGGATAGCTGCATGGTTATTCCCTCCCCCACACCCCACTCCTGGTATAAGTTCACTACTTCCTTCCACTCCTGCCAACTGATTGCCCCCATCTGGGGGAGGGGACCATCTTAGAGCATAAGTTTACAGCATATCTCACTGGTCTGCCCTTTGCTTTTCTGAATAAGGCCATTCTCTGCTTCTTCATCACCCACCTGAGTGTAACATCATCAAGAGTCAGGACAGCCTAAAGGGGATGTAGAGGGGATTTCTATCCAGCTTGGACCAGATCTCACCTGCCGACGTCTCCAACACCTTATAAGCACTTCCAAGGCACAGCAAAATTGAAAGTCAAATTGGGAACATAATTCCCAATCCACCACCCACACCTATAGAGACTCCAAGGCACAACAGCAAAGCCAAAGACTGCACAGACAAAAATCCCAGTACAGCTTTCTTCTCTGCTCACACCACTTACCATTTCAGAAGTCCTCCCCACTGCCAAGACTGGGAAGAATCTCAGGGAGGAGAAGTCAGAAATGCACATAAAAATGCTAGCATTGCTTCTCTGGAATATGAACCATCACCACCTGTGGTTTTTTTGTACTTTCACAGCACCTGGACTAGCCAGACCCTCAAGGACAGGGCTTTTATCAATGGCCTAGCAGCTAGCTAACCTGAGAAGGAGAAAAAGCAAAACTCGTGATGATACGTTCATTGACCTCATTTCAGAGTCTTCAAAAAACCCAGAAGTAGCGGAGAGGCGAAGGCCGTACATGAGGACAGAGAGGGAAACAGACAGAGTTCTCCAGAGAGCTCTTGGGGTGGCCAAGGACGGTATTGCCATGGCAAAAAGGCAGTATTGAAAAAGACGGGGAGGTGCAGAAGCAACTGCTTGAGGCAATACAGAGCCAGAATGCACTGTTGCAGCATATGTTGCTGTTAGGGCAGCAGGCCATGCAGTACTGTGAACCAACAACCAGACATGCCATGCAGCCCCTGGACAATACAGACTACAAGGACCAGCAGCAACCCATACCCACTGTACCTCCACATCACTGCTCTGAGAAGCCACTCCCTTCACAGACAAGCTCAGGGCAGCCAGAACAGCTGCTCCTGAGAGCCATGCTCTTTTGAGCCCTCTAGTGCCCCAGTAACGTATAGCCTCAATGCGCAACAGAAGTTCCACCGACAAGAAGCAGCATAGATAAAACGTACACTTACCTGTAGCTTGATGCCCCTCTCTCCCACTTTGTGCTGTGCCCTGCATCACATTGTTGCACTTTGGTGTGTTTTTTCACTATTGTTTTAATTAAAAGTTTCTTTGTAGTTGTTAGATAATGGATTGCTGTTCAATATATTGTGTGGCAATAAAAACCCATTGTTTCATTACCATTTCATGTAAAGGCTTATTTTTGTTTATTGTTGTGTAATAATAAAACCAGTGAAAGCTTCAATCAGAAGGAGTTGGCAATGCATTGTAATCAGGAGTGGGTGGGTGAGGTTCTATGGCTTGCAATGGGCAAGAGGTCAGACTAGATGACACCTTCTGACTTTAAAGTCCATGAGTCCATGAGAAAATCGTTAAGATTGAAACAATTCATAAGGTTTTACAAAAGTATCTAGGCAAAGACACACGGTAATATAAGAATTGCCAGAATGATGCACTTCCCACCACCCATAAACAAAACTGAACAGCTCACAATCCCATCCTCTCTCCCTTCCCTCCTCCCATACACACCTATCCTCTATGGGTTAACAGCTAGATGTATAGCTGCAGAGTTTAAGGCTTGAAAGTCAAAATAAGAGCAAGAGTATCCCTGATAATATTGCCCCAGCTGTTTCCGTTTTCTGTCGGATGTCTTGCTGGCTGCTCAAGCCACTGAGCAAGTCTCTGCGCCTCAGACTTCCAACCATCGCTAAGGCTTTCGCCTTACTCTCACGAATGTAAGAGAGCTGTGTGAAGTGGTGGGACCTGAAGACATCCCAGCAGATTGGCAATCAGTTGGCAGGATGGCCAGCAGCGAGGTGCAGTGGGCAGCCGGCAGGGCAGCCGGCAGCAAGGCGAGGCGGTTGGCCAACAGGGCGGCCAGCGGAGAGGCGCTGAGCACCAATTGGCCAGCAGGGTGGTCACAGAAAGGAGCAGCAAGCGAGTGCCCAGAAGCAGAGCAAGTAGGGTGTCTTCTTATCCCTCCCTCCACCCAGGGTAGGAGGTGAACTCTGCAGATGCACCTCTGAACTCTGGGCCCGCACTGACCAAGAACAGCAACTGTGAGTGGAGTGCAGAAAAGGGATGGGCACATTAAAGGACTTTAGGTTGCTGGACTTAAGAACCTGAAGCAAAAGGTCACTACCCAATGTACTTGAGCTTTTGCTCATGGTTTTATGTTTATGAATCCTGCTTGTGGCATTTTCCCAAATTAATGCTGGGTTACTTCCCTCCTTTTATTAAAAGTTTCTTTTCTACACTCAGACTCTGTGCTAGCAAGAGGGGAAGTATTGCCTCTCAGAGGCACCCGGTAGTGGTGTGTAAATGTCCCAGGTTACTGGGTGGGGGCTCGAGCCGGTTTGGTGTTGTATTGTTGAAGAGGAACCCCTAGATACTGAATCCTGCCCTTGTTGCTGCCCATTCCAATGGGCAGAAGGGTTACACAAATATTGTGCAAAATACAGTATGCTGCTATAATCTTTTACATGGATTTTTCCTGTTGCTTCCTGCCTATTCCAAAAGTGCCACCTTCTTTTCAAATAGCCAAATGCACACGCCACCGTCACTCTGCAGCTACTGAGCCGATCGTTAAACAGCTCCTTCCTTCTGTCTAAGTGGCCTGTGAAGGGCTTCGTTAACCAGGAAAGCAGAGAATAAGCTGGGTCTCCCAGGATTACTGGAGCAATCTCCACAGCATTAATGTCCATAGTGTTTCTGGGGGGCAAACAGTCCTTTTTCCATTAAGGTAAACAGAGCTGAGTTCCAAAAGTTCCTAGCATTGTGGGCCCTTCCAGATCACCCTGCATTTGTGTCCATAAACCTGTCCCAGTCATCAACCAACCCTTGAGGCACCACAGACAAATACCCCTTTCTGCTTATAAATTCTGAGCCCTGATTGGTGTGCGGGGCAAATAATAGACTCCTGGGTCCCATCAACTGTCTCAATACAGCTTGGGAACCTCATGTATACAAAGCCATCAATATTCTCCTGAGTACTACCCAGCTTTATAACCCACTGCAATAGTACCTTTTCCATGGCATCACACACCTGAATCGTCGATCTCCCCACGCCGAACTGGTTCAGTATGGAGCTGTAGCATTCAGAGTTGGCCAGCTTCAAGATGGCAGTGGTGAGCGTGGGACATAGCATGTTTGTATGCTGCTGCTGCAGCTTCAGAGTTAGTTCAGCACATATCTCTAAAAGGGTTGCCTTCCCCATCCCGAAATTCTCTTGACACCGCTAGTCATTCCAGGTCTGCACAACAATCGTTTCCCACCACTCTACGCTGGTTTCCTGAGCTCAGAAATGGCACTGCACAGTGTGAAAATGATCCTGAATGATCAATTGCTCAGGGTCTCCCTCTTCTTCCTCGTCGCGCTTCTGCCTTTGAAGGCCCTCCCAATGCTGCTGCCACATTATCTCCTCAGTGGTGTGGTGGGCAGAGTTCAAACTTGAATTCATCCAGCTTTGAGTGCAAAATACAGACCAAGCAGCCTCCGCATATGCACAGTTGCCAGCATAGCAGCGCAGAGCATTGGCGGGGCCGTACTGACCAACAGCAATTCAAAAATGAAACTAACACATCAAGAAAGAATGTATGGGGCAGAGCCACTGGAAACATGGGATTTTTTTTTTAATTTGTACCCACCTGGCTTCTGCCATGAATATCACAGTGTACAGTGAGAAAAATCCCAGAATGCACACTGCTCGGCAGAGAACTAAAGGCCACGCATTTAGTAGACAGGAAGTCGCCGTCATGTGTACATCATGCTCATTGAAAGAGGGAGCACATCCCATGTGCATGCTATTACTGCAGCTTTAGTATTGAGCATTTCCTCAAAGAGATGAGAATTAACCTCCCCCGATTTAGACATGCACTTCCTCCATTTTTCCTAGGCATGTAAGGTACATCAATGTAGATGCCCTTACATGTTGGGGAGTGGGTGTCAGCAGGGAGTTTAAATTAAACCAGCTTCCATATCACCTCTGAAACTGACCCACTGTCTTTGTTTTCAAATCTAGAGTTTCTAAACTGTCAATCCAATGAATCCCTACATCTAGGCTAAAATTAGTCTCCTTCACTGAAATCAGTTACCTGATTACACTTCAAAGGGACTTTTGAAAGTATATGAATGTAATGTTTCTTAAAATTTAACAATCACCTTTGAGGAGGAAAACTTTATATTCTGTTTTAACTGAGCAGAAAGGCCCCAGGCACCTTGGTTTAAGAAGTGGTGTGACAAGAAATGAACATTGAAATGTTCCTTGACGTATGCACAAGTGACACCTCAAATAAGTAGAAAAGCTTCATAAAATTAGCAGAATCCTCATCCACAGCTGTAGACCCTACACTTGACAGTTCTAGAGTTGAACTGTGACATGCTAGATAACACAGTACAATGCCAGTACTATTCCTGTATTTTATTTTCAATCAGGAGAGAAAAAAATCTCTTATTTCTCACTGCTTCCTTTTCATCAAAAGGGATTTTACCTCCTCATGGTTATATCTTATGTTTAAAATTTTGCCACGATTATGTTTAAAAAACCCAACACACGGGTACACAGGAGGAAAAATGGAGAGATACAGAACAAAAGTGACACGCTGGACTCAGCTTTCAAACATGGATGCCTGAATAAGACATCCATATCCAGAGTCTGAAGCTAGATTCTGCCTTGGGGTACACAAATGTAGTTTCCACTGATGTCAATGGGAACTATGCATGTGCATATCTGGTGAGAATTTGGCCACAAAGTACTTAAATCTATATTTACCTATGTAAAATTTTGCTCCAGAGTACTGATATAAGTACCCAAATGTAGGATTTGTGGGCCCTGTTAAAGCACTCATGTTTACTACAGGGTGCTCCCTTTTCAAAAAGGATTTAGTAAAATCTTCGTTTTTTCTCACTCTCTTTACCTAAAGTATTTTTCAAAAGCTATATTTACAAGGGCCTCTTCTCTATTCTCCTCCTTTTTGATCCATTCACCTGCATCAAAGGAGGTGATCAATCCCTGCTTCTCTCTTTCCAAGACTTCAGAGACTCTCTGCTCTCCTGTCACTCCAATCATCACACTGTATGCTTGGTGGCTCAACTTCCTCCCTCCTCTCTAGCCATATTCCCCAGGTCTTTGTCCTCTGCTTTTTCCTGTTTCCCTCTAGATGCTATCCTTAGGTGACTCATCTATTCACATCACTAGTCAGCTGACTCATAACCCTGCTTCTCTGACCTCATCCCTTCAGTTATGTCTCTGGGATGTAGCTATGTTACAACTTAGAAATGTAAAGGTGCAGTACATAGAAAACTAAGTAGCTTGGCTATATGGAGAGGCAGCTGCTGTTTTGGAAAGCAGGATTGGTTCAACATGCTACAGAAGAGACATGTAATCTGTCACCAAGAACTTTTCTTTGTTTTCTTGATTTGTTGCTTCCCATAATCTAAAATAAAAATAATTCAAACTGAAAGTATAGGATTGTTCTTTCTGTTTAAAAAATACAATAGTTTCCTATAGTTCACTGTTTAATACCCCTCCTAGATGTCCAATCTCCAGTTCAAACTCAACATGGCAAAAAAGTGAATTCCTTATCTTTCCTTCCTCTTGCCTTACCTCAAGAGCTTACAGTCTAGTCTTACATTCTAAAACTCTCCCCCCTCCACCCCATGTACAAGGCTGTCACCGAACACTAACACAATTCTTCATATTCAAAATCCACTGTTTTCTCTCCAAAAGGTTCATTCATGCACTGGTCATCTCCCATATTGTTTAATGCAACTTCCTCTCTGGCCTTCCAGTCTGTTTCAAAGAGTGTATCAAACCTCAGATTCTCTCTTAGCCTAAGACATTGGTATTTATATTGCAGATGTTTAAATTCAGAAATATACTGACATCTCTGTTGTAGTGATACATGAATTCCAAAGACTCAGCAGTTTAACTTTTGGGTGCTTGTCACAGGCTGCACTTACCGCTGGGGGCACCTCCCACTGATTAGCTCTGACCACGCATTGCGCTCTCTCCGGTGGTGTCTCTCCCATTGTCCTTTCGCCCTGTGAACCCCTCTCACTCCAGGAACTGCAGCCTTCTCCCTCCAGCCAGGTCACCATACGTGTTCCCGCCTTCCAGGGTTTCAAAGTCCTTCTTGACAAATGGGCTCAGGCAGTCTTCCTGCTCATGGCCCTGCTGGTACCACTTCATCAGCGACTGGTAGGGGAACCCAGACCCAGAGTCTACTCCGGGACCCAGAGTCTACTCCGAGTCCCAGCTCAGGGGCACTTTCATCGGCAGCCCAGGTTTGTACTACCCCATACCTCATTGCTCTTTCCCCTGAGCCTTGCCTACCTCTCTGGGTCTCCCCCTTCTCTGGGCTTGCCAAGCCACATTCCCTCCTCCCAGGGAATAACTGTAGGCTATTTGCCGCTAGCCACAGATACACCTCCCTTTTCGCAGGGAGTGACTGAAGACTCCTTCTCTCCAGCCCCATTCTGTTGCCACCTTCCTGGCTTATGTAGGCTCCCTCCCCTTCCTGCCCAGCTGAGACTGTTCTACTTAAATCCCTGCTCCCTGTCTCCTCCAAGTGCAGCCGGGGCAGTTAATTGGTCCACTTTGCCATCTTAACCCTTCCAGCCCTGTGCGGGGTGAACACCCCATCACAGTACTGAAACTTTTTTGCCTGATTTTCAAAAGTTGCTGAGCAGCTCCTTCTGACTTTAGAGTTGTGGGTGCTCTGCAACTTTGAAAAAAATCAGATCAATATATTCTACAAATTTCAGCGAGAAATATCGAACAGACAAGTTCTCTTGTGAAATTTTCAATACTTTCCTCTTCCACCTGGGCTAGAAACACTAGAAAGAGCAGCCTTTCTCCCCGTATTCTGGAATTTTTGGCTCTAGTAAGAATCAAAATGTGTAGATGGGGGTGTGAAAAATGAAAAATAGATGCATTTTTTAACATTAATCAAACTTAGTCAAACCTCAAAAAAAAAAATCTGTTTGGATTGTTTTGAATGAAAGTTCAAAATGGTTTCTATTTTAGCCAAAGTGCTTTGTTCATCCCTGTGGGAATTCAAAAGCACCTAAAACGCGGTTGGTGCTATAAAATAATGATAATTTATAATTATTGCATGTTACTCAGTATAAGGTTAGTTATCACTTATTCGTCCAAAGCAGAGTCCAGTTCCTCCTCTGGGGAAAAGGGTAATTCCACTTAATTTTGGCCAAGATTTGTCTGTGTGTGTGATCAGTTCCCACAAGAATGGTCGAGAAAACAATCTGCTAGGCTGGAAATAAATGCTTGCTCCCAAGCCCACTGAAGTCAATGGGTATTTTTCCATTAATATCAATAGACTGTGGATCAGGCCCTAACTGAGGTGTCTGCTTTAAGATGCTTCACGTCTAATGAAACATAGGCATGCCATGTGGCTCTGATGGCAGAATTTGGCCCTAAATCATCCTGTCACAACAGCTACACAGAGAAGTGCAGTAATTCAAGTGGGTTATGACAGTCTGTTCAAGTGTGAGATAACTCCTTTCAAAGGAAAAGAAAGCTAGTAACCGGCAGTGTCAAAAAATCAGGTGATGAAAGAGAATGATCATGGAAGGTTTTTCACTCAGTTATACAGCAACAAACTCTCCCAATCACCAAAGAGGACACCAGTATTCTAAATGCTTCTTTTCCTACATGATAAGATTCTACAACATGAGGCAACTTATTATTCAAAATCATTGACTGAGGGAGCGCAGATACCATAGCAATTAGTGCACTATAAATATATAGATAGGTCAATAGATGCCTTACCTACATCACAATATTGGTTTAGAAGTATATTTAAAACACTGAGATCCCCTTATGAAAAGCACTACAGACATATGAAATATTATTCAATATTGGGGTTGCCTTTATTTCACTGAATGCCACTAGTAACACAATGGGTGAGGTTGTAAAACACTTTTAGTTTCAACTCTTTGTTTTGATATGCTTACAACTGTTTTTGGTCTCTTCCTAAAAGAACATGAGATAAAAAAAAATTCAGACATTCCATTACAGTGATAACTAATTGTAAGTGGGCAAAATTAATTAAATTTTCTTTTTGCCTGCTCAGAAAAGTAATTTTATTTTCAAATAATATAACTGCCTGTATTACAATATCTGATATATGTTTATAAGGGCTGTCCAGCCTGTGTCTTTTTGGAAGCAAAGTTCTGCTGCTTATTGTCTGACCAAATCCTAAAACTACTTAGCTGTACTTTCTGGTATTTGGCACAAAAGCGCTTATAAATATATATATGTACAGCAAATAATTGCAACCCTTCAAATACTTACTAATGTTCACAGAGCACCCTTTTATTAAAGATACCATCCATGGATAAAGCCTGCTTCTTTGTCCCAGGAAATTCTGTAACAACAGGATAGCACAGCTGCAGTCTCAGCAGCAGGTACTGCATAACATTGTAACAGTCTCAGTCTTGAAAGATTTATACAGTGATCAGCTGCTTCAGCATCCTGAATCACTCTGGAGACAGTTTGTAAAGAAGAGGCCTTAGGGAACAGAAAATGTGAACAGGAAGTGGATTCACACACACACACACACACACACACAAATAGGAATTGATACAAGAGGGGAACGGCGAACCACAGCCACTGGGAGCTGCGGGCAGCCATGCAAATGTAAACAAACTGTCTGGTGGCCCACCAGTGGATTATCCTGACGGGCTGCAGGTTGCCCACCACTGCATTAGACTGTCCAAAGCAGAATGGACTTTCCTGTAACTTCTTTACTGAACATAACCTAGCCCTCCTTAGTAAGTAAGATTATATACAGAGTTCTCAAACTTTTGTACTGGTGACTCCTTTCACACAGCAAGCCTCAGAGAGTGACCCCCCTTTATAAATGAAAACCACTTTTTTACATTTAACACTATTATAAATGCTGGAGGCAAAAGTTGACAGCTCACGACCCCTCCCCCCACCTAATAACCTTGCAACCCCCTGAGGAGTCCCAACACCATTCACCAGCACCTTCTCACTGCCACCAGTCCTATTGTTCACTGCAACAATGAATTGGACCATTTGGGGCATTAGTTGAGTTGTAAAACTGCTTCAGTCTGCAATTACACTTTTTACTATCTCTCTGACTTTGCTCCTCACCGTCCTCTGTGCCCCCACCCTGCTTTTCACCCTGATGGGCCAATTTTCTGAGTAGACTCAAAGATGTTGCCATCTTCCATTTTTATTTTCTTTTAGGAACATTTCCATGTTAAAAATGTGCAGTCGAATGACCGGCTGCCACCCCTTGATGCTAAATCCTCTCTATTCTGGCCTGGGAACGTTAGTTGATTATGCAGCTTCCAAAAATAATTGAGTGCAGCTTGGTAAAGGGTTAGCAAGTGAAGGGAAAAGGCATCTAAACTCCCTGCTATTATTTGTTATTTGCCAACAACTTTCCTGGTGCTGTTACAAGGCACAAAGGGTGAAATTTACCCCTTTGCAGAAAACAAGTACAAAGCCTCTGTGCCACTCAAATGTCACTTTTAACCCTATTTTGAGATGAAAAACAGGCCTCGTGCAATAGTGACTTTCACTCAAAATGGAGGCAGCCCTTGCCCTGCAGATCTTGCAAGCTGATTGGAACTGGGTTAGCCCAAAGGGATGGAATAATTTGAGAGCTATTTGGGTTTTTTAATATTTAATTTGGTTCATTTCCTGTGGGCATCGCAAAAGTAGCAAGTCTTCAGATGGGGGCTCCTCTGGGTCAGTCTTGGAAATCATAGAATCATAGAAGAATCATAGAAGAAATTTACTGTACACAAGACAAATATATATAAATATATATAAATATTAAATTAAATAATATTAAAATATACTCTAATAAAATGATCATGGAGTATCTAGATGCCCCCAAAAGATTGATAAGGAAACCTGAAGCTTCTCATCTCTAGATCCCCAAATCATACTCAACCTACATCAGTATCGGTAATTCATTGTCACCCCTTATAGTCATCTAGTAGCTTTTGCAAAATGAGATGGTCCGTCCGTCTACCTATACTACTCCCAGTACTGTAGTATCCAAGTGCCCTGGTGGTTTTAGTCTAGTCCTGTAGAGGACAGGTGTCCACATCACAGTCTCAGTAGTAATGTCCAAGACTGAATGGACATGGAAGCTGAACTGCCCTGACTTCTACAGAAATGGTCCCCAGGCCCTGGTCAAGCTTGAGGTACATTATTAGAAAAGCATTTCCTGGGCCATACAATCTTAGCAGATGCATGTTTTAAGAAAAATGGAAACAAAGAAAATTGGTTGGGTGTGTCGTGATGTTGCTGAATCTACTTTTGCAAAGAAACACAGGATGTGACTACATTGGAGCTGGTGGCGGAGTAATTTCCAGCTTAGGCAGTCATACCTGCACTAGCTCTGATTGAACTAGCATGCTAAAAATAGAAGCATAGCTGATGCAGTGCAAGCAGTGGGACAGGCTAACCACCTGGGTTTCAGACAGGATCGTGCTCTGGCAGCCAACCTGTCCTGCCACTCACACCACCACAGCTACACTTCTATTTTTAGCATGCTACCCTGATCAGACCTAACACATATGTTTACCCAAGCTCTGGTGTAGACATACTGTCAGATAGAAAGTTTGAACCTTGTAGGTACATCCACACACCATTAGCTGATTATTTTCCTTTGTAATGCTGGGTTTTGTGAGGGTAACCCGGGGTGTTACTGTAAACATCTGAATCAAAACCTCTGCTCAATGTGCAGTGGTGGTCAGAAAAACAAAGACTGCTAGGATGCATAAAAGATGGGACAGGAAAATATTGAAAAAATACTATGCCGCCATTATATAATGCTTCAATAATTAAAGTAATCTGAAGCTAACCACTTCCTGTTGCACCCGCATGATGTATATGAGATTACACTTCACAGGTTTTTTTAATTAAATAAACCCAAAGGCACAGGAATATAGAAATTGCTGTAGAAGATCAGACAATAGGTCCATCTAGTCCAATAGCCCACATACAGCACCAGAGGCATCAGAAGCAGCTGTGCTTATGGATCAATGTTCTAATAAATAAAGCATAAGATGGGGTACTAGTTAGTGACTAACAGACCACTACATCATACTAGGGAACAAGATGACTGCCTTTTTACGCACTGATCTACAATGTGTAGGAAAAAAACTCTGTGATCAAGGGGGACTTCAATTTGAGTGATATATTTCCTAGACAATTTCCTAACTCAAAAAGTTTTGCAGCCAACACAGAGGAATTCTTTATTAAGCCTTGACCAAACAGGTGATGAGGAACTGATCACAGAACTAAAAATAAAAGGTAGCTTAGGTACAAGTGATCATGACTTGATCACATTTATAACATGCAAGCAGAATAAACTCCGGAGCAGTAATATATATGCTTGGTGCTTTATAGGCAAATTTCACAAAGCTGAAAACAATTATGAGCCAAATCAACTGGAAGGAAGAATATAATCAGAAAAATGGGAATGATAACTGGCAATCATTTAAGAACACCTTACTAGATGCTGAAAAAGCCACAACTAAGGGAAAAGGCCATACTGGTTAAAAAAATGACGTGGTTTAGAGGGGAAGTGAAGGCAAATATAAAAAAAATATATGAAAGAAAGGGGAAGTTGATTGTAATGAATATATGCCAGAAGTTAGGAATTGTAGAAAACTGATAAGGGTCACAAGGAAAAATTTATAATGAGCAGAGTTAAAGACAATAAGAAGATTTTTAAATTTATTAGGAACAAACAGAATCATAACAATGGTATTAGTCCATTACTAGATGGGAATCATAGAATCATCAATAATAATAATGCAGAAAAGGGCAGAAGCCTTCAATAAATATTCCTGTTCTGTACTTGGGGAAAAACAGATGATATAGTCTCATTGTATGGCAATAACACTTTTTCCATTCCAGTAGTATTTTTAGAGGATGTTAAACAGCAGCTACTAAAGTTAGAGAATATTAAATCAGCAGGTCCAGATAATTTGCATCCAAGAATTTTTAAAGAGCT
Source organism: Trachemys scripta elegans (assembly GCF_013100865.1). Lineage (NCBI taxonomy): Eukaryota > Metazoa > Chordata > Testudines > Emydidae > Trachemys > Trachemys scripta. Next base: position 130,582,234 of record NC_048300.1, on the reverse strand, counting down.
GGCTGAGGCGCTCAATGGATTTTTAATTTTACTTTTCAATAAGTATTGGAGCACTGGGGAAGTTCCAGAAGACTGGAGGAAAGCAAACGTTGTTTTTATTTTTAAAATAGAGTAAATGAGATCAATCTGACATCAATTCTGGGCAAGATAATGGAGCAGCTGATACTCAATTAATACAGAATTAAAGGAGGGTAATGTAATTAATGCAAATCAACATGGATTTATGGAAAATAGAACCTGTCAGACTAACCTGATTTTTTTTTTTTTTTTTTTACGAGATTACAAGTTTGGTTGGTATAGTTAATAGTGTTGACGTAATATATTTAGACTTCTGTAAGGGGTTAGACTTAGTAGCACATGACATGTTGATTAAAAAACTAGAATAATATAAAATTAACAGCACAAGTTAAATAGATTAAAAACTGGCTAACTGATAGGTTTCAAAATGTAACTGTAAATGGGGAATCATCATTGAGTGGGTGTGTTTCTGGGGGGGCGGGTCCCACAGAGATCAGTTTTATCAATGACCTAAAAGAAAACATAAAATCATCACTGATAAAGTTTGCAGATTACACAAAAATTGAGGGAGTGGTAAATAATGAAAAGGACAGATCACTCATTCAGAGTGATATGGATTATTTGGTAGATTGGGCGTAAGCAAGCTATATGAATTTTAATACAGTTAAATGTAAATGGATGCCATTATATAAACTGTATATGTAATATAAAGATGTGCATCTGGGAACAAAGAATGTAGGCTATATTTACTGGATGGAGGATGCTATTCCTAGTGAATGATCAGCTGAACATGAGCTCTGAGTGTAATACTGTGGCCAAAAAAGCTAATGCAATCCTAGGATGCTTAAACAGGGGAATCTTGAGTAAGATTACAGATATTATTTTATCTCTGTATTTGGCACCAATGCAACTGCTGCTAAACTACTGTGTCCAGTTCTGGTGCCCTCTCCAAGACAGAGTGAGTTATATGTCTATAAAGAACTTACTGAGAAAAAACTAAGAGATGAGTTTTGTATTTAGTACTGAAAGTCATGATGTCCATGGTCATTCTTATCCCTTGCAAAAGCAAGTTCCATAGTCTAGGTGCAGTGCCTGTGAAGGTTCTGTCTCCTTCATTCACAAGCCTTCCCCTGTTGGTTCAATCCTACAAAAAAGAGCTTTAACTGTATTCAGTGTAAGAGTCAGTGCAGAGAGTGAAGCACCAGGATGATGCACTCACAGTGACCTGTGCTGTCAAACAGATAGGTTGTTGGAATTTTTTCAGGGACCGAGTTGGAACTTTTTCAGGGTGTTGTGGTTACATTCCTACATGTAAGGAGTTGTAATAGTCAAGCCCAGAAGTCAATAATGCCTGGATCAGCATGTCCGAGTCTGTATCTGATGAGCTGATGCACAATCTTTCTGACAACTTGCAAAAGGAAGTGAACTTTTTTTTGTCACCATGGTTATTTGAGCATCTGACAGCATTGGGAAGAATCCGAAAGGATCCCAAGGATGTATTCTAACAATTTAAGGTTTTATGTCCTCAGATAATGAGGGTTGTTACGGAGAAGGCAAATTCTTCAAAGAACTTCCCTCTCCTGACCAGCAAGCCTTTAGTCTGACTTGCGCTCCACTCTTTGTCCAGGTGCTGAGTTCTGGAAGATGGTGTTATTTATACTTGCCTTAGAGGAGATGTAGAGAAGAGTGCTGTAAGTGTATTGGTGGCACCAACTCTCCTAACAGCCTCAGATAGCTGCTGAATAATAAGAGAGAGAGGACAGCGCCTTTGGACAATAAAGGTAAGATGGCAGAATAGTTCGCATAACTCCTCTTTCGGTTTGGTCCAAGAAGAAGGATGTGACTCATTTCAGGGCATTCTTATTTACCATGATGGCTTCTTATAGGCAGGAGAAGACTATTTTGTTATCTACATCAAATGTCAGCAGGATGAGTATCAGTACTTCCACAAGACCACTCTTCCTCTTCCAACCAAACAGAGCTATTACCGCACTTTAGATCACTAATAATTTGAAATGGCTAGCTGGAGTATTTCAGGTACAGTTAAATTGTGAAAAGAAACTATATGTATTCATGCTTCAGCTAATAATTCTATCATTCAGCTTTAACTCTGTCTCTGCAGCCACATAATCACACTTCAATTTTACACTCCAAAACAGTAAATAAAGGTCAAAGGCGCACTGACTTACAGTAATTATCAAGAATGAGTTTGCAAAGCGCAATGCAAAAGCAGGATCCACTGCTATTGGTTCTTATAGAGAAAAATATAAAATAGAAAGAATTAGAAACACATAGAATAAAAATGGAGATTACTATTAGGATGTGCGCTCCTTGCATCATTTGTACCATATATCTCTGCACCTTTTGTGTTGCTCTTTATCCTTTCCTGGAATTAAATCAGCTTTCAGTCTTTTTTTTTTTTTTTTTTTTTTTTACATTTGATCTTATTTAAATCAGCCCCTTAGCAGGTTGGCTGTATTCTTGAAAACCTAGCCCAGCTTGCAGATGTCTGTCTGTGCAGCCACATGGCAGAACCAGGCTTTGGGAATCCCTGGAGCCTAGCATACGATCAGGAACTTCTAGGTACTAGTTCCAAAAATCCATATCCCTTTCCAGTTCATTACAAACACCTATTGTTTGCCATATTTATCTGCCATCACTGCTGTTTGTTAGCAAATGGAAAAAGAAATGCCAGGACTAAATTTCAGCCTGCCCCTAGAATAGTGGAAAGGGGCTACAGGAATTGAATGACAGATGGTCTTTGAATGATATACAGAACCTCTGCCCTTGGGCCTGCTTTGGAGGAGCTGTTTTGGTTGTTGCTCATAAGAGTGGGAGGTTGTTGTGTGATATGTGATTATTCCATAATAATTTTAATTATTTTGCCTGTTTTCAAACAATAGTCTCAGCCTTTTTTAATTTTTACACTCACTGAGTTGTGACACGAGCATTCTTTTCTCTGTGTTAGCAGGGATTAAAAATCAAGCCCTGTATCCCTTCCCATTTTTCAAATAATCCATGTTTAAATAAATTACCTCCGTCTGGAAAAGTGAGTTATAGGGCATTCTCCTGGCATTCACAGTGGCAAGGAAAAAAGGAGGGGAGGGGGAGAGAAGCTTTATTGTGTTTTCTAGCATGAGATTGTCACTGTAACAAGTTTCAAGAAGAGGCTGCTCTTTAACTCTTCTTCCTCAGCACTGAGAGCACGGCTCTGGGAAGCTCATTTACATGCATATGGGTATCTGATTGGATCTGTTCAAAGGTACAGTAGGAGTCAGTCAGATTGCATATGATGTGCATATAAATGAAGTTCCCAAAGTGGGGTGTGATGCTTCAGGAGAGACAGGAAAAATATGCTTTTTCTGCTTCATCCAAAGTCCATAGAAACTTGGAGATGTTTTTTAACTGGCTACAGATAAGCAAAAGTGCAAGCTACATTCCCCCACCCACCTACCCCCACCTTCAGAATTTAAATTTGATACCAAATGCAATTCATCGCTGAGACTCCACAAACTAGGTTATCTTTGTACCGGCAGAACACAGGTTGTTTGGTTTACAGGACTACTTCATACCCCAGTGAAGTCACTGGATTTAATTCCTTTGCAGCATGAGCAGTATACGAGGCATGCCAGTGCTGCTGCCTGCTGTGTTGTCCCCCTGGCTAATACTACCCCACCTCTGACAAACGAAAAGACCAGCAATCTTTTCTTGCTAGCATATGGGCTGCAATGAATCCTGTTCCCAGCAGAAGCCATAAATACATTAATATTCTAGTTATAGTCTATTCACTGAGCACTTCAGTGCCTGACTGCCACTGAGTTTGTTTCTCACATTCAGTTCACAAGTCCATGAAAGGCTGTGGATAACTCGAAGTGTGCAGGCAAAACTGACACAAAATGAGACAAGGTGGATGAGGTAATATCTTTTATTGGACTAACTTCTGCTGGTGAAAGAGACACTTTCAAGCTACACAGAGGTCTTCAGGTCTGGGAAAGAGACTCAGAGTGTTACTGCTAAATACAAGGTGGAACAAATTGTTTAGCATAAGAGTTAGCACATATTCTAAGTGACCGTTCAAGGTGAAGTAGTCTGTTAACACCCCTGCAGACACAGGACAAAAAATTGAGATTATTGGGTTACCAATTTACTCCTGAGGGAATTCTGCGCCAAAAAAATAAAAATTCTGCACACAATATTTTAAAATTTTGCAAATTTTATTGGTCAATAAATAAATGTGGCTCCAGAATAGCAGTGGGGAGCACAGGCCACTGACAGCATTGAGGTGGGAAATCACCCTGAAGCCATCTCCCCAGATACAGGGACTCAGCAGTGAGGCTGCACCTGACCCTGACACAGTGCAAGGGCTGGGACTGCCCCAGAAACATCCTGGGGTCCTTCCCCTCTGCGCCAGGTGCACCAGGAGCAGGTGGGCAGCCTCAGCCCATCAGGATCCAAGTGTGGGGGGGGCTTAGTGTGGGGGGATCCAGGTGTGGGGTGAGAGGTTTGTGTGGGGGGCAATCTAGGTGTGGGCAGCTCAGTGGGAGATATGGATGCACAGGGACTCATTGGAGGCTTCTGGTGCAGGGAGAATGGGATTCTGCAGGGGATCCAGGGGAAGGTGGTTGGGGCTCAGCAGGGAGGTCTGGGTGTGGGGGGCTCAGTAGAATGGATGCCAGGGAAGTGGAGCTTGATGGGGGGGGAGTCGTGGACGGCAGGTGGAGCCCCCCTTAGGGGAGGCTAGCCCTCGGCTCCACACCTTACACACACCCCTCCAGAGCCCCTCGCCCCCTCACCGTCCCATGGCCCTCACCCCTTGCACTCCCTCAGCACCCAGAGCCCCGAGACCCTCTGCCCTCCCTTGCAGCCCAAACCCTCCCCTTCCACGGCCGGACTCCTGAGATCTCCTCCACAGCCAGAGCCCCTGTTACAATGTATCAATGTGGGGGGAGAAATTAAGGATGTTATGGACCCCTGCTAAGAAATAACAGGTACGGCTGTCCCTGAATTAGGATCTATCACCTAGTTGATCTCAGTGCAAATAAGGATAAGGGACAAGAAAAGGTAAACTAAAAAGATGCTTTATTTAATACAAGGTAAGTATATGGACAAAATATCTCAGTGGCTTGCATGGGCATGAAGCCCAGAACCCTCTCCCTCTACAAATGACAGACAAGGGTACTTATACTTTACAGATCAAAGTTTGTCTAATCGTCTGCCTCAGCCTCGAGATGTTGGATCCGGACCTACCAATGAGCTTGGGAATGACAGGTGGTGCAGGAGGGACTTGGACCTTTGATGACTCCTGGATCAGGCTCAGGATCACTTCTCAGGCAAGTAGCTGTGGTAGTATCTCTCAGAGATCTTCTGGCGGTTCTTGATCCTACAACACGAACACAGGCTGCCGCTAGGGAGGACAGCACCCTAGAGCCTGCGGGAGGGCCTTTTATATCTTCTAGTCTCTAGGCAGATTAGTGATCACCTGACCAGATCTTTTCCTGCCTTTCCACAAAAGAGCGCCAAACTCAAACAAGAGGATGCCAAAGTTCCAAAGCGAAGGGTAGCCAACATGGCTGCCAAACAACTACTGGACACCATTCAAGATGGCGATTTTAACAAAATTTTGACATTACCATTTCCCATGTAAATAATACAAGATACCACATAGACATAAATCAGGGCATGCATATTAAAACATAAATACATGAATAATGTTGTACACCCTGAGGCCCCCTGTTCCCCACTCCACCAGCAGAGCCCTGAGACCCCCCCCCCCCGCCACCTCTCAGCCAGAGGAGCCCTGGGCCAGCCAGAGCCCTGAGGCCCCCCCCAACCTGCTCAGAGGAGCCCTGGACTGGCCAGAGCCCCCACAGCTGCGCCTCCCCTCTGTAGAGCCCAGGCCGCCCCGCAAAAATTCAAAAGCTCTTTCCTTCGCTCTTCCAGAAGAAGAACCTGAGCTTTTTCTATGCCCCATGCAGGTTCTGGGGCGGCTGAGGAGGTGGTATGTGTTACTCAGCATTCTGGGTTCTCCCCCTGCCCTACTCCACCCCCTTCCTTCCCCTCTGCCTCTTTCCCCCACCCGACCCTCTTCCCTCATTTCCCCCACCCCTCCTTACCCAGTCCCACCACGGGCACTCACTTTTGCACAGAAAACAGGAAGGTTCCCAGCACACAGAAGGGGATCATGACTGATATTAGGACCCAGGCAGCAGCATTCAGCTGCAGAATCAGCAGAGCAGAGAGGCAGCCTCCTTCAGCTGGGCAGCTCTGTGTTTGCAGAAATGAGAAGGGGGCAGTTGCATGTAACCCTGTGAGCCCCCCCATGCCTTACCTCTGTTTAAACTGAGCCCACACACACACACACACACAGCTTCCCTGTCATTTTCTGCAGGAAAGCACAGGAATTCTGCGGGAGGGGCGTTTTCTGCAGGCACGCAGTCACACAGAATCCCCACAGGAGTACCAATTGTTGTAATAAGCCAGAGATCCAGTGTTTTTATTAAACCAAGATTTTTAATGTCTAGCAAAGTTATAAATGTTAGCTCCCATTCTCATCTTTTGAAGATGTTGTACAAGTTTCCTTTGAGGATGAGGATGGAAAGGTCAGATATGGAGTAATCATTTTCTGAAAGTGTTCATCCACAGGTGATAGGGTGTTCATGTCATCATTTTTCTGTGTGAGTTCATTCAAGAGCATAGTGATTGTCTGGTTTTACCTACATAGTTGTTACTTGGGCATTTAGTACCTTGGATGAGGTACACCACATATGATACGCATGCATAAAAGTAGGCTCAGTTTTACACAGCAGTTAAAGATTATACTTGATGCGACTGAGAACTGCTGGACTACCAAAGTTCTCTTTGTTCAAACTGCTCCTTAAAACACATATCCTCCAGGCATCTTTCCATGAGAAATCCACCATCAAAAAAAAAAAAAAAGCTTTTAGAAGACTATATACACCAGTCAGTAATTAGACCTCCTAGTCCATGGTGATCCAGTGTTTCATTTGTGTCTGAACTAGATTGTCTGTCTAGTTTAGACTGTAAACTCCCTTTCCTCCTCTACATTCTGTTAAGCACAATAACCATGCTCAGTAATAAGCAGAATCACTCAGAAAAAAAGGAAACAAAATGACAATTTTTTGTTAAATGTTGCTGACCAGTTCTGATAAGTCATAATATGTTACTGAACCAGGTTAGATGAAACAACTCTGCCTACATGTAGGAGCTGCCACTAAATAACAATGTGATCCAATGGTTAGGACACTAGCCTAGAATTTGAGGGAGCTGTGTTCAAGTCCCTGCTCCACCAGACACGCCCTCTGTGATTATAAGCAAGTCATTTTAGCCTCTCTGTGCTTCAGTTCTATAGCTGTAAAATGGGGGATTCATGAAGCTGATGTGAGGAGAAACACATTAAAATTGGGAGTCACATAGATACTGTGGTATTGGGGAACATATAAGTACCTAAGATAGAGTCTCAATCCTGTGCCATACAAGCTTTTGAAAAACATCGTCAATGTCTGTCTTGCCTACTTAGACAGCAACAGCAAAGCATCTTGCATTTCCCTTGTCTCAAATTAACTGATCAGCATAACTTCTAAAATAAGGCACTGAGCCTATGTGACTGACTAGCGATGGTTGTTACAAAAGAGAAAGACAAGGCTCATATAATGTAAGCTATAGATAGAGGACTCCTACGTATAATTCAGGGGACATATTCTGTAACGTTTGCAGTTTTATTATAATCAAATCTTAGGCACCTCTTTGTAGAGAAAGAGTCCAACTCATCCAGCAGTTAATACCCAATTGAAATTCAGATTACTCCCCTCACAACAGTAGAGTGTGCCCAGGAAATATAGTCCGCCTGTCCATAGGGAATACACGTCAGTGATGAAATCTAGCCAGTCCCTGCAGGGTTCTGTTACACCAGAGGAAAACTCAGAGAGCATTTATTCACCAGTGGGAGGGTAGGTAGGGAAAGATTCACACTATTCCCCAGCACTCACCATTGCAAATAGACTTGAAGAAACAGTATAGATAGTGATGAGGATGCTCTGGTAAACAGCAATAGCCCCTCAAAGCCACAAAAGGTTCAAAATCCTTAAAGCAACAGTGTACATCTCCACAAGAATAATTTCCAAGTAATTTTTGAAATTGGACACAAAAGCTTTTTTACCAACCAAAACCGGTGTTTCAGGTGTCCTCTTTTCACATGACACAACACATGATATTAACACTTAGGAAGGTATCATTAAAGGGGATTAGCAGCTGCATTCACTGCACTGCTTTAGGTATTACCAAGTGATATCATCAGTCATAAAAGGTGGGGAAACAGCCTGGAACTTAGGTGAATACAAGAGAAATGGATTTTCAATTCTAATGTTTTAAAATAATTGATTTTATAACTTGTGGATGTTTCCTATTCCTGGTTTGGAACCTAAACAACTTGTCTTCTCCTTTCTCTCTAAATTATGTTTTTAACTCCAGAAATATAATCTATAGCAAGCAGAGCAGCAGTCATGTCTAAATGTTAGCCATTGGAGCCTTCTTCCAAGACAAGGAAAAGTAAAAGGACTAGGTGACACCAGGGACTAGTAATGGAATCAGATCCTTCTACTTCTAAATCATGTGCAAAATATGATGCATATCAGCAGTGACTGAAAAGTTATTACCATCCCCTGGCTATTCAGCATCCTGCTATATGTGCAATGAGTTTTGAGGTCTCAGTGTCAAATCATCCACATCTCAAAATCCTACACCAAATTGGTGCTAAATAGTTCCAACATAGTGATCAAGGATTTGCTGGGCATGGAGACCAAATACCCTAAACCCTAGAGTTGTTTACTTCTGATTAATATTGAGGCAATTGACATGGCAGTGAATGGAAACCTGAATGGCTGCAGGCCATCTAGTGTTGTTTTCTATGATTAGGGACATCAGTCTTTATGTTTGCCCATTTGCTGTGACCTGCACGGTCCCTGGTTATTTTTCCTCTGTCCCTCAAAAATTTCTTGAGTTATGGGCTCTGTGCCCCCCCCACCCCGCCCTGCTTCATTTTGCCAGATCTTTCATGCTTTGGTGGGCTCTGCCCACTAATCCAGGATTCAAATAGGTTAGCAACTTTCAGAAACACTAAATTCACATGCAGAATAAAAACAGAACAAAACAGCACAAGGTTTCATGCAACTGAAACATCACGTTTGCTTCTGCACTACCTGGCAGAGCATAAAATAAAAGAACCCACAATTTTCCTTGGTTGGATTAATTTAGGAGCCTCTTTAGTGACATGTCTTCTAGGAGGAGGAGAACTTCTATGCAGTGATCATTATTAAAACCTTCAGAAATGCCTTACCAATTAATTAATACTACCACTTTATGCACAATACTCTCTATTAGTAGTATAGGAAATATGTATACCCTGTTGCAACACTGTCACATTCTGGTTCTGGGGTGCAATCCAAACCAGTAAGGAGTTGTGTCACCACTTGCCCTGTGACCCTGGTGCCTTACAAATGCTTTGCTGCTATAGCTCCCAGACTGGGACGCTCACAGCCATCCTACAAATATGCAGATTACACCCTGAGGGTCTATGTGCTAGACAGCCTGGGTTCAGCAGCTCTGACCCCTACAGCCTGTCTACAGTCCCACTCTGATTCCACCAGCCTTGGTTACACCAGCAAGATGATCCCACCACACTCCCAGTCCCAAATTTGGCCAAAACCGTGTGCCTTGAAGCATCCAGCCCCTGTTGGACAGCTCAGGAAAATAATAAGGTGTGTTACTCCTTCAAAGGGACAAAAACATCATATATTAACTTAATTGGAGTAGATACATTCTTCCTTTCAAACACAACACTAGCTGGTTTATTGTAAAAATAAAGCAAATTTATTAACAAAATATACCTAGGAATAAGTGAGTTCAAATATAGGGAATAAAGTTAGAACGGGTTACTAACAAAAGTGAAACCACACATCTAGAAGTCTAAAACTTACTTGAGCAAGGTACAAGCTTTGTTCAAGATGGTTTCTCTCACCAGTCATTCCTCTTCCCAGCCCTAGTCGGACATTCCACAGTAGTACAAGATGCTGGCTTCCTTTGTCTTCCTACGTGAAAGATCTTTTCCTAAGCAGTCTTCTCAGCTATATGCAGAGCATCACCCCCCCCCCCCCCCGGTCCCTTGTTTGAAGGGCCCATCTTTCTCAGCTTATGTGAGCTTTGTTCCCTTGTGTATGTCTAGTGATGGAAGCCAAAGATGGCTTCTGTCTTCACTTATTGCTTCCAAAGTTCAATGACCTGGCTTCAAGAGGCAGGATGAACTTATGATGTTTTTTCATTTCCTGTGGGTTTCCCATCCCCCTCTACATAAATGGTGCTTCCTTTGTTTTGATTCTACCATGCTTAATTTACATAGGAGACAGGCAAATAGCTGTGACCTTCCCTCCTGTCTGGGAGAGGCCTGTTTCTCCCTTTGTTTGGACACAGACGGTAAAGTCTAATATCAGTGATTATCCGTAATGCCTTATATAGTGTTAATACATACATTTTATTATTATATTAATCACCTGTGTGTTATTCGATTTCAAATGATATATTATCTATCACCTTTCGAACAGATATCATAACATCAGTGTGTGAAGTGTAGTGAGTTTGTCAGGCCTGACAAGAGTTGCTGACAGAGTAGTGAACCCAAATGGGCTTCTGTGTCACAAACACCTACTTGCAAAGTCAACATGGTAAAAATATTAATGGAAACCATCATACATAGCAGTAAATTCATAGCAAAGTTTTGAATCGTTAAGTATATATCTAGCTTTAAGCATTAATATTAGTAATTATTATTATTATTAACTATAATCAAATCTTATACTTCATTTAGGTTCTTATGCCACATCCATCACCATGATAGCTGTATGCTCTGCAAAAGAGGGTATTATCTTCATATGAGGAACAGAGATGAAGGGTTAAATTTTCAGTAGTGCCTAAGACCCAGAATTTTAAAGGTATTTAGGCATTGCAGTGCTCAGCTTTGCAATAGCTAACTGACTTAGACTCCTAAGTCTCGTTGTCAAAAGGGATTCAGGTTCTTAGGAGCCAAAATCCCATTGACAGTCAAATGCTGCAATGCTGAGTACAGCAATGCCTCAATAACTTTACAAATCTGGGCCTAAATTACTTAGGAACTTAAGTTCTATTTTCAAAAGTGCTTACATCACTTTTGAAAATAGGAGTTAGGCACTTTTGAAAATTTCCACCTAACTGACTTTTATTCAAGGTCACACAGTGAGTTAGTGATAGAGCTGGAAATAAAACAAAAGTAAAAAAAGTTAGTGTAGAATTTTGCTATGAATTATCCTTTGTGCATACACCATGGCCTGGTCCACACTAACCCCCCACTTTGAACTAAGATACGCAACTTCAGCTACGTGAATAACATAGCTGAAATCGAAGTACCTTAGTTCGAACTTACCGTGGGTCCAGACGCGGCAGGCAGGCTCCCCCATCGACTCCGCGTACTCCTCTCGTGGAGCAGGAGTACCGGCGTCGACGGCGAGCACTTCCGGAATCGATCTATCGCGTCTAGACAAGACGCGATAAATCGAACCCAGAAGATCAACTGCTTACCGCCGGACCCAGAGGTAAGTATAGACGTACCCTAAGTTACATAGCTAGTGATTAAATGTTTTGGCTTCATTCAGCTGCCATTCTGTAATGCAGCTGCTCAGTGATTTTGCAGTCTCTTCCCCTAGTGAAACAAGCTAGCTCACAGAATTTTTGTATATTTCTGAAAAAATTAGTTCAGTATATCTTACATAATGTTGTTCCTTGGAGCCAAGAAGTGAGTGAGAGCAACATGTATGTCCTAAGGGTTTTACTAAAGGACTTCAGTGGAGTGGAAAGCCAGAGATCGACAGAGTTCTCATACTAAGGGTTGTTTTGCCATGCCTTCGAGCAGAGCCCTAAACTGGATAGAAAGCAGAATATTGGATTTTTTTGTAAAGATCCCAATACTTTGGAAGTTACATTAGACAGCCATGATTTTAAAACAACTTTTTCTGTATATTGAACTTGAAGATTTAACTTCTTATGTCCAAGAGTGCCATCTAATTCTTATTTGTCATGGATTTTATAGAATTATTCTGAAATTTGACTTAAGGCCCAGAAAAATATTGTGATCTGACAACTATATATGTGCCTGATCCTGAACTCTCACAAGTCAGTGAGGGGCTGCTTGTCTAAGAACTGGAGAATAAGGTCCTTGCTGAAATTACATATCACTTTTCGATATTAATTCGATAATGATTATTTCTATTTCAATAATCAATTATTTCGATAATCAGTATTTTGTTCTCTGAAGTCTGGAAATACGTGTTCTCACATTTCTTGCAAATACATCAGTACATTTTCTCTTGTGAATCAAAGCAAAAAGTTTCTCTCTGAAAGCAAAGGTGTTAAATATGAGCTGTGCTTGGTCCCTTCTCTTTACTGGCTGGCAGGGTGAAGACATGTTATTCCCTCTAATTTTTCAAACACACACACACACACACACACACACACACACTTTCATAAAGAAACCCAAAAAGGTGCATCCTGGTATTTTCCAAGGGATCTAGGGAAGTTAAATGCCCATTGAATTCAATGGAAAGTGGGCACTAACTCCCTTAATCTCCTTGGAAAATCTAAGGAGTATTTGCTCAGTCCATCCAGCAGTAGTACAGAATAATGTACCCTTAACCTGAGTATCAGAATCTGATACTTCAACTCACTTTGAGTAGCGCCTTATACAATGAATTGTTCCATGATTTTAGTGTTTTGTTTTTGTAGTGAGGTACTATTCGACATGAATAAAGATACCAGTATTTAAACATTAGATTTTCTTGCTTATTTAACCCATCCTTTCACTCAAAAATATACTTATACCCATGCATTATGCATCAAAGGACGCCCTAATTCTTGCTTACAATACAAACACTCATTAGTTATTTAAATCAATGGTATTGGTTTCAGATTTAAACATGTAAATCATAAAAGACAAAACCCACTACATTGCATTTACATACATGTCATACACATGACCAAATGTAAAAACAGCCAAACTTAACATAGAATTTGTAAAAAGCAACAGAGGGTCCTGTGGCACCTTTGAGACTAACAGAATAGAATTTGTGTTACAATCCTTGTAAAACTATACCTAATGCTGTACTTTAACAGTAAGCTTATTGAAAAATAAGGATTAAAAAAGTTAACAAACACAAACAGTTCTCCAGCAATTCTATGCAGAGATTATATTACATAAAATAAAAAGCAAATTATAATGCTAGATACTCAATAATTCCTGAAACAGCATCTCTCTCGTTAACTGCAGCAGTAGAAAGGATTCAGTGAAATTTCAGTGATCGTTAATAACATGTGCAAAGAGGATAATTCTGTGAGCACAAAGAACTCATCTGCACTGCACATTCGACTGTGTCCCTGGATGTGGTTACAAATACAATTTTGAAGTGGCAGAATTCCCTTAAGCATGTCCCTAAACACGGCTAAAGCCTTGGTTGAGTTTCCACATACTGGTATCACTGTTCAATTTTTTGTGTAGTATAGATAATCCCTGTTCATTTCAGTGGTCCATGTCACATGCATCATCATCCACTTGAGCTCCATTGACCAGACTAATGGCAACAGAGGGGACAAAGATGCAGGTCTTTGTCATACTGTGAGTACAATGGCTTTTATAACTAACTTTGCTTGATGCGCTTGCATTTAACTCAGTAAACAGCTTGTAAACATCATTTTTATTTTAATGAGCATCATTTCTACAAGATAATAATAGAGTGGCTTTTATTTAAATATCATGGATCAGTAGCAACATGGTGGATGCCAATGAAATATGAAAACCAACAATATTCACATCATAGGGTTTGTCTACATGGGGAAAATTACCAGCATCATGATACTGATATTCTGCTATCATTATTCCAGTATGACTCTTTGTGGGGACACTCCTAATCCAGAATAAGAGTGCTTTCGTGTAATGTATACCACCTTCAAAGAGATATAAATTAAGCCAGAAAACGGCACTCTTTCAGGGAGTTTTATCAGTGTAATGATAGTGGTATAGTTATGCCAATCTGTTTCCCCACGTAGACAAACCCTTAGCAGTTTGGTCATATTCCCCAATACTCTAGCATCATTAGTAATATTTGACACAGCTGAGAAGAAAAACATTGAAATTATCCTAAATATAGATGTTTAGTGGCAAAGTTGTGAGAATTTAAAGGCTTTAAATATTCAAATATTTTAAATAAATCTTTTTTATATTCCCATTGATTTAGGTCATCTTCAGTACAGTAGCATGAACAAAGGGAAATCAGGAACTGTCTAAAAACATTATTGTAATCAAGGTGAAACCACCACATTTACAAATACTTGTAAATTCTGTAGGTATTTTGCAATGGGATTTGTCAGTGTATTCATTGTTTCTGCACATGACTGGGAGAATAGAAGGTAATAATTTAAAATTTTTGCTGACAACTGGCTAATTATAATAATAGACATATCCAGTTCTGAGCTCCTGATATTTTACTGTCACATCACTCTTTTAGCTGACATATGTATTTTCAGGTAAGATGGTGACTGTGTTACAATTTCATATAATATTCTATGGCTCTACCAACAGGAGGGATAGCTCAGTGGTTTGAGCATTGGCCTGCTAAACCCAGGCTTGTGAGTTCAATCCTTGAGGGGGCCACTTGGGGATGTGGGGCAAAATCAGTACTTGGTCCTGCTAGTGAAGGCAGGGGGCTGGACTTGATGATCTTTCAAGGTCCCTTCCAGTTCTAGGAGATGGGATATCTCCATTAATTATTATTGAGGCGGGAGGCTCTAGGAATTCTACAATAATTAGCACTCCACCTTCACTCTCCAAAATCAGTTACAGTAGGTCAGCTAATCCAATAACCCAGAATGTAAGAGTGCTGGGGTCATTGTCCTTGGTATCTTGCAGTAAATTCTAATAGATTCATCTCATCTTTGTTATGGCAGATCACATTATTACCAAGACGTGGACCTCTGCAGCAAATATTTAGGATTACAATAAATCTTCCAATAATCCTTGTGCTAGCCACCCCAATTGGCAGAGTTTTCTAGCTCTTTTTAAAATTATGCCTCTAAGTTTTCTATAAACAAATGTTTTCTTTTTAAAAAGATCAGAAAAATAACAATACTGCAACAGATGAAATGTTGATATGAGAAAAGCAATTTGAAACACTTCATATCTTGGGGAGCAACTCAATAGCAAAGCTCTTTACCATGAGAGTTTAGACTGAAACAACATCAAACATTTAACAATACTCCCTCACAAGAACAGGTCTTTCATATTACTACATGTAGGGTATGTCCTCAGTGAAACACAAACAAAGTCATGAAAAAATCAAACTTTTTTGATTACAGTTCATCAAATAAAGTTATTAAGATTTCATAAAGAACTCCAAGTCTTTTTGATGTCTGATGTTTCATTAAAACGCCTCTGCTTGTGTGTCCCAGAGTTAATGTGGTGGGGAAACAAAGCTAAGAAGAGAAGGATTTATGGACATTTTCTAATGTAATGGAGTATATTTCTGGAGTATATTTCCAGCAACTCAGGGGATAAACTAAAAATCACCAGTTATTAAAAATGATGTGTAAATAATAATAATAATCTAGTGTGATGAGACTAGAGCATTTATTGTGGTATGTTTGAATGTTTCTGGAAGATCGAAAGATAACTCACTAGAGAAGATGCAGAATAAATCTGAGGTATTATGACAGCCGGCACGGTATTTCATTTCAGCCTGTAAAAACCTGTTTCAGAAGAGTTTAGTTCTCTTATTGCCATTCAAAAACCCAGCCTTTTGCAAACCAAACACCCCCACACGAGGCAAATAACCTAAAAGGGTTTGCTAGCAGATGGTGTTGTGGTGAAAGCACAGGACTGGAAGTCAAATGATTGGGGTTATATTCCTAGTTGTGTCCCACACTTTCCGTGCATCCTTACAGCACTTTCTCAAAAGAGGCCACTGATTTTTAATCTCGAGCTTGACACTTCTAGGATATGATTATCAGAAGTGCTCAGCACCCACATCTCCCCATGAAATTAAGGAGTAATGTCTGGAATCAGAGACCATCAAAGTTTACAGAAAGATTCCCATCAATTTTAAATCTGGCCCTAACTTGAGTAAGGAGGCTGAACTATCCTCCCACCCATAGGAGGTGGTCCTCTCTAGATCATCTTCGAGGCATACCGGCAGACCACTACCATTGTGCTAATTCTGTTCTGATTTTAAAATAAAAGGCTTCTGCCTCCAGTGGCTTCAATCTGGCCCATTTCAGAAGCAGTAAAATTCAGGGTGGGGTTTTTTTAATTGTTTTTAATAATGTTTCCTGGTTGCTCTGTGATAATACCGGTTTTGTTCTCAAGCCTTTTTTCAGTGATTTATAATAGAGGTGGGAGGGAGAAAATATTTCCCAGGGGGAAAAAAAAAATCTATATTAGCAAAAGAGGGTTTCATGTAACTATAATTCCATTTAGATCCCTGTCAGTGACAGACAGAATTTACTTAAAGATATTTTCTGTGCTTTACAGTTACTCATTCATGCAAATAAAGATAGCCCTTGAAGCCAAGTCACCTTGCCCTCTCAATCATCAACCTTGCCCTCCATGGCTCTGGGAGGAATGCAAAATTAAAATCTCTCTGCACTGGCAGAGGTGGGCTTTTTGATATAAAGTCAGAATAATTATTCAGACATATGTTTACAACTGCAAGGTTATATTTTGCTGAAGATTTTTTTAAGTGAAAACTCAGTTGCTAATGGGTTTTTTGCTTAATGACTGCATAGGCAGAGGTGAGAGAGACTAGGAGTGCTCACAAATATCCCCTTTTTCATTTCACCTCATGAAAGTTTTGTTTATTTTATTTCTTAATTAAAAAAAAGGACTCACATTTTTTAGTGCAAGAGAAAAATCAGTCACAATATTGAGAGGGTATATTTGTGTATAGAAAAAAAGATTACAAATGTCTCTAGCTTTTACCGCCGAGTATACTGTGATGACAAACACAGGATACCTCCAGGACTGAAGAAAAGATCACTGGAAGAACATAACCGTGGTATTAAGAAGAGTTCAATGGAGGGCTTCAAACAATATTTTAAATAGCTTTACAGCATTGAAAATTAGCTTAAAAGATGACAAATGCAAATACAAAATGAGAAATGCCTAGCTAGAATTTACAAATCCTTCCATAATGAAAATAGATCCAGACTTTAATTTTTGAGCCATAAAGCTCCCCTGAAGCAACTGGGAGAACTGAAGAACCAGAAGGAGAAAATTCTAAAATGGAAGAAGAATCTGCATTTGATGTTTTAATGGCACTCATGTTGCATAACCCTTGCAGCAACAGGTAGTGCCATACAAAATAAAACATTCCAATAATTGAGAAGATTTTGCTCCAATTATTAAAATCTTGGGTAGCGATACATCTAAAGAAACTAATAGGTGATGGTACTCTTGAAACACCTTTAACAATCCTCCCACTTTTTATCTAGGTATACTTTAGCCTTAGATGACAGGCTCTGAAACAGCAGTGGCCTGTGACGTTATTGACATAATCTGTAACCGTACAGATCACTGTTGCAACCACTGTTGTATATTTGCAGCAAATATTGTACAAAGGTTGTCGTGTGAGGTGTCTATGGGAAGGTTATGATTTGCTGGGTATGATTATGCTATCTGTATGTGTGTATCATTTTCATAGTTAAAGTTATGAATATTGGCTATGTACTTGTATATCATGTGTTTGATTCTGAAATAGCCTTAGTAAAGCATTTGGTCAGCTTCTTGAGAAAAGAATTTGCAAATTAAGTGCCCAATCAAGAAACACTCAACTGACAATGAATCTTGGAAGACTTCAATCCACATAAGAAGTCTTCCTGGGAATGGCTGCCACCTGTAAAGAACTGAGTCATGCATGCACATGTGACTTGCCCATGTGACTCCAAACTCCATTTTGATGTAATTTTCCACATTAAGAACAAAAGAGGTGTCCTACCAGCTGGAAAAGACTATAAAAGGCAGCTGCCTCACCTCCATCTGGTCTTCAATCCTGCTTCTTACCTCTGGATGGACTTTGATACAAACGGAAGCTCTACACAAAGGACTGATGACCCATCCCAGCTGTGGATGACTACTCCAGAGACTTGATTTGAACCTGCAGTTTATTCTATCACTGCTACAAGCCTGAACCAAGAACTTTGCCATTACTGTATGTAATTGATTCCATTTAACTAATTTTGGCTCTCATCTGTATCTTTTTCCTTTTATGAAGAAACTTTTAGATTTTAGATTCTAAAGGACTGGCAACAGCATAATTTGTGGGTAAGATCTAATTTGTATATTGACCTGGGTCTGGGGCTTGGTCCTTTAGGATCGAGAGAACCTCTTTTCTTTTACTGTGGTATTCGTTTTCATAACCATCTGTCCCCATAACGAGTGGCACTTACTGGGATACTGGGGTGGTGATACTGGGAAACTGGAGTGTCTAAGGGAATTGCTTGCGTGACTTATGGTTAGCCAGTGGGGTAAAACCAAAGTCTTCTCTGTTTGGCTGGTTTGGTTTGCCTTGGTGTGCACAGAAACCCCAACCTTGGGCTATCACTGTCCTGCTTTAAGCAATTTGTCCTGAATTGACACTCTGTTGGGTCCCACCAGAATCAGCATTGTTACATGGCCACAGTATGACAGGCTATCCATTTCCACCTCAACAGCTGGAAGATAAGTACAGTAAATAAGAAAAGCAGTGCACTCTGATTTTTGTTCTTTTCTTTTGTAAGTGCAATAACTAACTGCCCTCAGAAAAAAATTCAGTACAGCTAGATCAATGATTCTCCACTTTTATCATACCACAAGATCATATTATGCCATAAAAATATCTTTGGCAGCCTTGTCTCATGGAGTTATAAAGAAAGGGAGAGTGGTCATGACCCCCAAAGTTGTGAACAAACTGGAAATTTACAAAATTGGAAACAGTTCAGAAAAGAGCTACAAAAAATGATTCAAGGTCTGGAAAACCAGCCGTATAGTGAGAAACTAAAAAAGCTCAATCAAATTACTGTAATTTATCCACAAGGGTAAGAGATGATTTGATCATGGTCTACAAGTATCCATGTCAGGGAAGAGGTTTCTGATGGTAGAAGGCTCCTTAATCTAGCAGAAAAAAGGCATAATGTGATCCAATAGTTGGAAGATGAAACTAGATTTAAAAAAATGTGACTAGTTTCTAACAGTGAGGGTAATTAAACATTAGAATAACGTGATGGATAGGGATGTGGTGGATTCTCCATCACTTAAGGTCTTTAAAGCAAGACAGGTTATCTTTCTAAAAGATATGTTGCAGTGCAAACAGAAGCTACAGGCCCGATGAAGAAATTACTGGGTGAGGTTCTATCGCCTCTGTTCTGAAGGAGGCTAGATTAGATTAATTTAATGGTCCCCTCTAGCCGTAAAATCTGTGTGCCCATGAGATTGATTATGAAAGTAGTGAGATACTCAAATGACTCCACAGAAAATATTTTCAAGCTACAGGGCCTGCAGGCAGTGACATTTCGCCTGAGAGCCTAGGCAGCTCGGGTCATCTTATTTCTGTGAATCAAATGCTCTTGAAAGTTACCAGTGTTTATGTGGGAGGGAATGGGTGGAAGAGAGAAGAACAACTTTAAAAGAATCCAAGGTTTTCTTTTTCTGTCCATCTGTCTATGGTTTATGTACTGCTGTTGAGATAGTACTGTTTAAACCAAAAGTCAAGGCTTTCTTAATTATTAACAAATGTATCTATGTATTAGAAAAGTTTTTTTCTCACCTATGAATCTGTAATCCTGGGTAATGACATTACATTTTTAAAACAATATTGGGATCAAAAGTGTATCTGAGCCATATTCCTGGATCCATGTACAGTACTTTCATTATTACATTCATTTGTCCTTGCACAAATGTCTTAAAAGACTCAAAACACTGAATCAAAGTAGATATTTGTGTCCCTGTAAATTAAGATTTACCAAGGCTTGATATTTGTCTCAGATCTGATTCACAAAAAAAAGCTAAACCATATTTCTAAGTACCTTTGCAAGTAAAATACCTTTTCTGAATAATTACAGGACCATATTTCATATAGGAGTTTAGCACCAGGAATAAAAGCAGCATAGACTTATTAGGTTCTTGGGATTAATGAATCAACATGGAATTAGCCAACCTATTTTAGTCCTAGTTATGTATCATTAGCACCTTAAACAAATATTTTTCCATTAATTTAATTTAAGAATGAACTTTTTGCCACCATTGTTCTTTGAACAATCAGGAATGAGGTGGAATGTCGTAGAGGTTACTTTTCTGAAATGATTTTTTTCCATTTACAAATAGTAAAGATGCCTCTAGACTTTCTGAAAAAAGCTTGGGAATGGACTTTTTTTTTTTAAGGAGCTGTTTGTTTTCCCTTATTTTGTTAATGTCACAAAAGGGATTATCCTTCTGTTTAAATGAACAGCTGATTTGCTAGTTGGAGAAAATCCAACTTGCGGACTGACTATTGATATGGCAAATAGTTGTCTTCTTGACTTTTCTTTAGGCATATCTAACAATTCCAAAAAATGGACTGTTGACCAAATTTTGCCTGTAACTGGCTTTTTGAATCACAGCAAAAGGCTCGTCTTATGTCTAATGCCCTCAAGGAATTTAAAATGCCAGGTGCTCTTCTCAGAAGCTTTATATTTTAAACAGACAACTGTCAAGAAAAATTGACAGTTCTGAGAAGCTATCATTCATCCTATGCAATGAATACAGACTAACTCCATCACTTCACTTTCTGCAATATTGTAAATGGACATCAGTATTATTCTTAACAAAGCTGGATTTCTTTTTAGCAAGATTATCGATAGGAGGCTTGATTCTTCAACCTTTATTTCCACTGAGTCATACCAAGTAGTACTTACTTATGCAAATAACAGTCCCATTGAGCTCAGTAATGAGCATATGTTGCAGAACTGGTTCCAGAGTAAGGATGATTTTAAACGAATGAGGGAACATGACTACACCAATGGAAAAAATAAAGACAATGCTGATCAATGTCCATCATAATGATCGACTCTGAAGGCCAACATTTGCAAGGATACTTACTGTCAATTTCAATGGCTTAGGATACGTCTACACTGCAATTAAAAACCCATGGCTGGCCCATGCTAGGTGACTTGGGTGTGATGGGTTGTCACCCCCAGGGTACAGTCTGGGAGCCATTGAAACTGCTGTGCCCTGTGACAATTCAACTGGCTTGGCCTCTCCCTCTGCTCTGCCGGTGACTCATAGCCAGCCCTCTCCGGGCCCTGCTATCATCAAACATGACAGCAGGAGGTGCCACACATCCAACTGTCACCTGAGTACTCTACCTAAACCACTCATGGACCAACAATAGTGTCACCAGCCAGTTTCCCAGCATTGCACCCCTACTGGAGTATGAGCCCGGAATTATACAATCTTGTACTGCATGGGGATCTGTACAATGCAAGTTCATTAATTAATCTGCTCCCCCCTCAATGTGGGGAAGACATGCAACAGTTTTTGTTACCAGAGCTAAGATTTCCTAGCACTTCACTCAAAACCACACTGGTTAAGATAAAACATAAAACAAGTTTATTACTACAGAAAGATGGATTTTAACTGATTATAAGTCATAAACAGATCAAAGCAGGTTACCTAGGAAATTAAACAAAAATGCAAACTAAGACTTATACACACTATATAGAATTTGAATCAGCAATATCTCACCCTGACCGATGATACAAACAGGTTTTAGTTTCCTTACACAGGCAGGGCTTTCTTCTTTCCCGCCTAGGACCCCCTTCCCAGCCCAGATTGTGGAAAAGTACAGGTACCAAAATGGAGTTCAGTATCATGTGATCTGGTCACAAGCCCTTATATTCTCCCAATGAGTCATGACAGCCATTACTCATAGGCTAGCTGAAATGTTCCCAGGTGAGAACAAGCCTTTTCCATGGCCCATTGTCTTTGTTGATGGGCCATTAGCACTGTCTAGCTTCTTCATTATTGTACCTGAAAGGCTAGTTGTGAGTGTTTCCAACTTCACAACATCTTTCAATAACACATAGCAAAACTTTATAACTTCACATACAGTGACAGCATGTACAATCCAACAAGATATTAATGTTCAGCTGATCAAGACTTTTAGAATGATTCCTCACAAGGCATACTTTGTACAAAAATATCATAATTACATCACCATGGTACACATGGAGTGCTTTGGAGTGCAGAATGTCACATTGGGCTCAAGCTAAGGGGCTGTTTAATTCAGGCTTGGGCTGAAGCCCAGGCTCTAGGTGCCTTTGAGGTGAGAGGGTCATAGAGCCCATGCTCCAGCCCAAACCCGAACATCTATACCGCAATTAAACAGCCCTTTACCCCGAGCCTTGTGAGCACAAGGTCAGCTGCAACAGGGCAGCCATGGGTGTCTAATTGCATTGTAGACGTATACTAAGAGCCAGATTCTGATCCCTTTATTCACAGTCAGTAGCTCCTTACCCCTTGAGTAGCCCCAATGGTGTCAATGTAAGAGTAGTAATGTCTGTCCCTTAATATCTGTAAAAAATCTCATAGTTGTAGCCAATAGCAGTGCAATGATGTGTATCTTTGATTTAGGAAAAATCATTCCAATCCCAGATATGCTATTCAAGCAACAGTGAATGATGTGATGCATTCCATTGAGATATATCACTAGTTTAAGGTATAGCATG
The DNA here is from genome assembly GCF_013100865.1 of Trachemys scripta elegans. Lineage (NCBI taxonomy): Eukaryota > Metazoa > Chordata > Testudines > Emydidae > Trachemys > Trachemys scripta. The sequence goes on along the minus strand of NC_048300.1, from coordinate 130,559,395 downwards.
GTGGCATCATGAAACCTGTCATTATATATTTATTTCTTTATATTTTATTTATTTATTTATATTTGCATTCTCTCCAAACCTATCCCACAAAAGGCAACTCCTTCACTGATTCTGACCACCCAGAACTGGACTGGAATAGTTTGTTATTTCTCCCTATGATATCCCATGCTCCTGTAACGGTAAACTGGCAGCAAAATAAAACAGAGGTACAGAGAAAATAATAGGCCAGAATTGAGTTGTAGCCCTAGGATGAAAAAACAGAATTACGGTAAAAAGAAGTTCTGCATTTTACTTTTGAGGGGCGAGTCTTTAAAATACAGTAATATACCAAAACCTGCTTTTCATACCACATGATTCTTTGATTTTATTAGGGGTATTAGTATTCTATTAATTATTTACAAGGAGTACATCTCTGTAGTATCTGGATGCATTTTATATGGTGTAGATTTAAAAAAAATTAAAATCACAAATATAGGGAGCAAATACACTTGACCCCTTGCAGCACCATATCTTTAAAGGCAGAAGGACAGAGAAAAATGAAATGGCTAAATTAAAGTTACCACCAAACAAGAAGCTGAAGATAAACTACAGTTACTTTTCTGTCCCATTGCCTGAGAAACTGCTTGAGGGATCTTGAAATATCCTGACAGGCCCAAGGGACAGGATACCACAGACTTGGACAGTTGTTTAATCCAGCAGTTGTTCCCATGAACAAGCATTTCATAGTTACAATGTAACACCAACTCCCAGATCCTCAAAGGTATTTAGGCACCTACCTCCCATTGAAATCAATGTGAATTAGGCACCTGAATACCTTTGAGGCTGTGGGCCCAAGTGGTTTAAAATTGACAATAAATTGAACTTAATGTTCCAGGTAATAGTGAATATTAAAGCTAGAGCTGGTCAAAAATTCCCATTTTTTTATTTTTTTAAATGAAATTTTTCAATAAAATTAGATTCAATGAAAATTTTCATTGAAAATAAAAATTTTGGTGGGTGAGATAAAACCAAAAAAGATATAACTAGGTTGAAAATGAACTTTTTGACCATCAAAAAAATTGAGGAAATTTCAGATGTTCCCATTTTTTGGGATTTCAAATCACAATTGCTGTGAAATTTGTTACTAGTTAGGTACCCCCCTCTTTAATTAAAGATAAAGAAGCATTAGGAGACTAAAGCCCTCTTTAAAATACAGCATGACGCAACTAGACAGAACTGAATCACTTAGAGCCAAATTATGGCAAGCCTGGAGTGCGTGTACCCAAGTAGCATGTAGATACTTCCTCTCAGCCTGTGTGTGCTTAGCAGGCCACCATAATATGGCTGGCTGCACTTCAGATTGCAAGGTATTGAGATTGTCTGACATGTGCAATAATGGTCCTGGCTCCCTGCACACCAGTATATGCTATCAGGGGAGCCTTCAGGCTACACACTTTGAGAGTGAAAGACCCACTCCTTATCTCACTTCCCCCAGCACCACTGGGGACATTGTGCATTATATGGATACAATGCCACGCTCCCCCACTGCTGGAGTCCTACACATGCTCCTCCCACCAAAATGCTCCAGAGGCTTATAGGGTCATACTTGGCTCAAGTGAAGTATCTTGCATGGAGAATACTGAACTTAGGATAGCTAATGTGATGCCAATTTTTTAAAAAGGCTCCAGAGGTGATCCTGGCAATTATAGGCTGGCAAGCCTATCTTCAGTACCATGCAAACTGGTTGAAACTATAATAAAGAACAGAATTGTCAAACACATAGATGAACATGATTTGTTGGAGAAGAGTCAACATGGTTTTTGTAAAGGGAAATCATGCCTCACTAATCTGCTAGAATTCTTTGAGGGGATCAACAAGCATGTGGACAAGGGTGATCTAGTGGATATAGTGTACTTAAATTTTCAGGTACCTCATCAAAGGCTCGTAAGCAAAGTAAGCTGTCCTGGGATAAGAGGGAAGGTCCTCTCATGGATTGGTAACTGCTTAAAAGATAGGAAACAAAGGGTAGGAATAAATGGTCAATTTTCAGAATGGAGAGAGGTAAATAGTGGTGTCCCCCAGGGGTCTGTACGGGACCAGTCCTATTCAACATATTCATAAATGATCTGGAAAAAGGGGTAAACAGTGAGATGGCAAAATTTGCAGATGATACAAAACTACTCAAGATACTTAAGTCCAAAGCAGACTTCGAAGAGTAATAAAGGGATGTCGCAAAACTGGGTGACTGGGCAAAAAAATTGCAGGTGAAATTCCATGTTGATAAATGCAAAGTAATGTACATCAGAAAACATAATCCAAACTATACATACAAAATGAAGGGGTCTAAATTAGCTGTTACCACTCAAGAAAGAGATCTTGGAGTCATTGTGGATAGTTCTCTGAAAACATCCGCTCAATGTGCAGCAGCAGTCAAAAAAGCGAACAGAATGTTGGGAATCATTAAGAAAGGGATAGATAATAAAACAGAAAAGATCATACTACCTCTATATAAATCCATGGTATGCCTACATCTTGAATATTGCGTGCAGATCTGATCACTCCATCTCAAAAAAGATATATTGGAATTTGAAAAGGTTCAGGAAAGGGCAGCAAAAATGATTAGGGGTATGGAACAGCTTCCATATGAGGAGCGATTCATAAGATTGGGACTTTTCAGCCTGGAAAAGAGACGACTAAGGGGGATATGATAGAGGTCTATAAAATCATGACAGGTGTGAAGAAAGTAAATGAGGAAGTGTTATTTACTCCTTCTCAGAACACACGAAGTAAAGGTCACCAAATTAAATTAATGGGCAGCAGGTTTAAAACAAACAAACAAACAAAAGGAAGAATTTCTTCACACAATGCACAGTCAATCTGTGGAACTCCTTCCAGAGGATGTTGTGAAGGCCAAGATTATAACAGGATTCAAAAAAGACCTAGATAAATTCATGGAGGATAAGTCCATCAATGGCTATTAGCCAGGATGGGCAGGGATGGTGTCCCTAGCCTGTTTGCCAAAAGCTGGGACTGGGCAACGGGATGGATCACTTGATGATAACCTGTTCTGTTCATTCCCTCTGGGGCACCTGGCATTGGCTACTGTCAGAAGATAGGCTGCACCTAAACTGCAATAGAAACAGATTGCCAGCATGTAAAATTAAAAAGGAATAGAGGAGTTTTTAAACTAAGAGTTTGGGGAAAGCCAACAGGTGAAGAGGAGCATGCGGTTTGGAGAGAGATATCCCATCCATAGGGGAGCATCTATTAACGGGGATTCTCTATGTTCTAGTGAAGAGGAGAGGATAAAGGATGATAAAGTACAGGTACAAACTGACGAGAAATAGTCAAATGAAAAAACGTCCCATTCATTAACATCATATGAAGGCAGACAACTAAATATTGACAAATGTTATAAGTGCTTGTATACAAATGCAAGAAGTCTAAATACTAGTGTAGCCCAAGGTCCCCTATGCTTCAGCAGCAGCGAGACAAGTTGTGGACTACAAACTGCTGCAAATTGAGAGAACTTCCTGGTAGGAAGTACCCTCCACACTCCCAGCAGGAAGTTTCAGTGCTGACTGAAGCTGGGAGGACGAGGCAAGCAAGCAGAGAGGAGGAGACTGCTGGGCTGTAATCCTGTTCTACGTTTACAGAAATAAACTTTGTTCCTGGTGGATTACCTGAGTGGGTCTGCTCCGAGGTGATATACACTGACACACAACGCCAAGTGCATAGAGAAGCCTTGGGACTAGTTTCCCAAAATGATATAAAAAGCCACAAGGCAGTCTTACCCTATCTTGAACAACCTCATACTGGGACAGTGAACGGGTGGGGGGGGGAGTTATATTGAGGTGGGTGACCCTGAGTAGGAGGATATTGATATAATAGGCATTACAGAAATTTGGTGGAATTATGATAATCAGTGGGACATCGTAATGTCAGGGTACAAAATGTATAGGAATGACAGATTAGGATGCACTAGTGGAGGAGTGACATTATATGTGAAAGGAAGCATAGAGTCAAATAAAGTACAGAAAACTTAAATGAATCAAACAGCACCATAGAATCTCTATGGATAAAAATTCCTTGCTTGGCTAAATAACAGAGTAAAAGAGGCGGTTAGAGAGAAAAAGGCATCTTTTAAAAATTGGAAGTTAAATCCTCCTGAGAAAAATGGAAAGGAGCATAAACTCTGGCAAGTCAAGTGTAAAAGCATAATTAGGCAGGCCAAAAAAGAATCTGAAAAGCAACTAGCAAATGACACAAAAACTAACAAATTTCTTTTAAGTACATCAGAATCATATCATCTGCCAAACAAATCAGTGAGGCCACTGGACCACCAAGGTGCTAAAAGAGCACTCCAGGAAGACAAGACCATTGTGGAGAAGCTAAATGAATTCTTTTCATCAGTCGTCATTGCAGAAGATGTGAGGGAGATTCCCATACCTGAGCCATTCTTTTTAGGTGACAGATTTGAGGAACTGTCCTAGATTGAGGTGTCATTGAGGAGATTTTGTAACAAATTGATAAATTAAACAGAATTAAGTCACCAAGACCAGATGGTATTCATCCAAGAGTTCTGAAGGAACTCAGATATGAAATTGCAGAACTATTGAGGGTCATATGTAACCTGTCACTTAAATCTGCTTCAGTACAAGATGACTGGAGGATAGTTAATATAACGCCATTTTTTTTAAAAAGGCTCCAGAGGCAATCCTGGCAATTTACTGCCCAGTAAGCCTAACTTAAGTACCAGACAAATTGGTAGAAATTATAATAAAGATCAGAATTATAAAACACAGATGAATACAATTTGTTGGGGAAGAGACAACACAGCTTTTGCAAAGGTAAATCGTGTCCCATCAATCTATTGCAATTCTTTGAAGGGTCAAACATGCAGACAAGGATGATCCAGTCAACATAGTGTCCTTGGACTTTCAGAAAGCCTTTGACAATGTCCCTTACTAAAGGCTCTTCAGCAAATTTAGCAGTCATGGGATGAGAGGAAAGGTCCTCTCATGGATTAGTAACTGGTTGAAAGATAAGAAACAAAAATGAGTAGATAAGTGGTCAGTTTTCACAATGGATAGAAGTAAATAGGGGTATCCCCCAGGTATCTGTATTGGGACCAGTGCTGTTCATCATATGATCTGGAAAAGGAGGTAAACAGTGAGGTGGCAAAGTTTACAGATTATACAAAACTACTCAAAATAGTTAATCCAAAACTGAATGAGAAGAGTTACAAAGGGATCTCACAAAACTGGAAAACTGGGCAACAAAATGGCAGATGAAATTGATTGTTGATAAATGCAAAGTAATACACATTGGAAAACATAATCCCAACTATACATACAAAATGATAGGGTCTAAATTAGCTGTTACCACTCAAGAAAGATCTTGGAATTATTGTGGATCGTTCTCTGAAAACAATTGTTTAGTGTGCAACAGCAGTCAAAAAGCATACAAAATGTTAGGAACCACTAGGAAAGAAATAGATAATAAGATGGAAAATATCATAACACTCCATATACAAACGCATAATATGACCACACCTTGAATACGGCATGCACTTCTGGTCACCCCATCTCAAAAAAGATACATCAGAATGGACAGGGTACAGAGAAGGGCAAGAAAAATGAATAAGGATATTGAACAGCTTCCATAGGAGAGATTGAAAAGACTGAGACTGTTCAGTTGAACAAAGAGATGACTAAGGGGGGATATGATAGAGGTCTATGAAATCATGGTGTGGAGAAAGTGAATGAGGAAGTGTTATTTACCCCTTCACATAACATAAGAACCAGGGGTCACCCAATGAAATTAATAAGCAGCAGGTTCAACCTGTGGAACTCATTGCCAGGGGATTCTGTGAAGGCCAAAAGTATGCTTGGGTTGAAAAAAGAATTAAATAAATTCCTGGGGGATAGAACCATCAATTTGTTAGGCAAGATGGTCAGGGATGCAATCCCATGCTTTGGGTGTCCCTAGCCTCTGACTGCCAGAAGTTAGGACTGGATGACAGGGAATGGATCACTTGATAATTGCCCCATTCTGTTCATTTCTTTTGAAGCATCTGGGGAAGAGACAGGAGTGGGATAAGGACAGTTTGGAGGGCATTGGGTTGGAGGGGTCATGCTTGGGGGAATGGGCAGGAAAGTCTGTGATCGCTAGAGCACACTCCCCTCCAAAATCTGGAATGAAACGCAAGTTCCCAAATCTCACCATTCTTCTGCTGTCCGCAAATATTGTAAAACCCACTGGCAAAGTTTCTTCCCCCCCGCCCCCCTTCCAAGTCCTGGCTCATATAGAGGATGATTACCTACTAGTATTAATCAGTCCTTTTGCTCAAATGGAAGAGGTCTGTGTGGTGGATGAACCCTGCTGATGAACCATGTGGGTGTCAATCTGATGCCACAAGATAAAGCAAACTGAAAGATCAGATTCTATTAAAACCTAGTTATTTTGTGTGTAAATTCCTATGTTAAAAACATTATGGTTGGACCGTCAGGCACTTACAAATTAGGTTGAAAGTGGCACTCAGTGAAGTGAAGCAAGTCCACTTTGTATTCATTTTTCCAGCTTCAGACCTTTCATGTGAACCTTCTCACTGAAAAGAATATGAATAAAATTTTTGAAGCTGAAATCATAACATTTACTTTTCAATTAGGACATCAAGCAGTTGCAAAATCCAGCTCATTAAATCCAAGTTTCCCCTAGTTTTTATTAGCCTTTAATTGATGCATGTTACACGGTTGTTTAAGCCCCTACAACCCATAGTAAGTAAATTTTTCTTTCTGATCATGCTATATGGCATGCATAAAAAGTAAATGTTGCTCTTAGTTTTGGATCACAGTATCCATTATGAGAGTGCTTCCCTCAGAACTCTTTGATAGTATCTAACCAGCCTGGGGTTTATAATGATGTCATCTCAGCTCCCACAGCATCCCAGCTAAACTCCCAGAAGTGAAAGCTCAAATGTTTACTGATACGAGGTAGATCCCATGTGTAATATAGTCAGTGCAGTTTGCACCCAACACATATCCAGAGGAAACTAAGAAGATGAAATAATACTTTATTTGCTGATGTAGCAGTACTGCCATCTGTTACTCTTTCCACATTCCTATCACAAGTGAAACATGCCAATACCTGCAATGCTCGTGCTCTACAAGTGAGAGAGACTTCGTGTCAGTGAAAGCAATAGGATCAGATATTCCAGAACATTACTTTCCATGGGCTGGGTCTGCACCATCATTAGGGTCTCTAACCTTGCTAAGTGAATGAGAGTGATATCTTCTATTTGTGCAATTTAAGCTTCCTGGGGAAGAAAAAAAAAAAAGACAGACTTGGTTTCTAGATTAAATTTTATACCTCCCTCCACTATTTCTCAGGTTGCTTTCAGAATCAGGAAATCCAAGAAATATATTCACAGATGTTCCCTTGTTTATTTGTTGACTCTGTGTAATTTGTTTGCCCTAATTTGTTTTTGTCTATCATGGGACTTCCCTTTTTAATTTCCCTTTCTCTGTTTACCACTCTTTGTGGAGCAGCGGTCTGTTAAGCTGTGAGAGGCGCATGCCAAATTAAAAAAAAAAAAGGCACTGCAGATTGTTTTAAGCATTGGCTGCCCCTTTGGGCCTGAAGGCCTTGCTTGAAGCCTGCACCTGCTCCTCCTCCTGAGACATAGGGCTCCTGATCTTTATCCCCTGCCTTTAAGCTGCCTGATTCCTATTATCCAAAGTCAAACAGCGTTCTCTACATTCACGCCTCCAGCATTTGGCATGAAATTAATAAGCCTGGCTGATATATTTCCCTGGAAGCCTGCCACTCTTTAACAGTGGTGTTAGATTAAAAATTTTGGCATGGTTAATGAACAGGGAAAAGCTGAAGCCAAAAGTTTCATGCAGCAATGCAAAGATTTGGGGTTATGAAAAGAATACCAACTTTGTTCACATTTTCTGAATGCCATCCTAATTACAGGGTTAGATAATAGACACAACAACATAGTCATAGCTAGAAGAAAGGGCATGTTCTTTTCCTTCCCTCACATTTAGATTTTATCTTCAGTCTTTTCAATCACACAGTATTCTGCTATATTGTGTTATCTAAAATGCAGAAATAGCTATTTATGTTCAAAAGTCCTGTTTCACTATTGTTACAATTAGCAACACAATTCAGTTCCAAATCCACATTTTGAGCATCCTATAATTCTCACTTGGTTCCAATTTCCAGAGGAGAATTGGATTTAGATTTGGATTCCAAATCCTTCTTGTGTTCAGGGTATTTCAGATCTATGGTTTTGGTTCAACCCCATCTCTGGGTACAATGTATTTAATTAACAAGATTCTGGCAACATTTAGGATCAAAATTTCATCCTTGAAGGAAAGTAAATTCCAAGAAGCATCCCTGGAGTTGGATGGTGGGGGAGCTGGGTGGTGTGTGTGTTTTAAGAAACAATGCCAGGGTCGCCCAGCAGTATCCCTTCAATAAAAATCACACCACCCCAATGGGGAACTTCAGACCCACTTGCTGTAACATGGGATTTGTCCTTCTGCTCCCCCCCTCACACACACACACACACACACACACACACACACACACACACACACACTTTGAAAACATTTTATTGAAAATGAGTGGCCCTGGAGTCTACCCACATGCTACAAATAACTTTCTGTCTCATAGCTGGTGGCAGTGTTCATGTTGGTAAAGCTACAAAAACGTGTCTAGACATACATTGAAGCACTGCCAAAGACAAATGACAGAAAAAATGCTGAAAAAAAACCAAGGAGTCCTGAACATGCCACCTAATAGTTTAATGTTAAAGAAAATTAAACCTAGTGCCATCTCCTGGAATAACTACTCCAACTGTTCGCCTCCAGTGGATACAACAAACTGCAAAGCAACATCAGAAGCAAAACAGTACCATACCTGATAGTGCAAGAAATGCTGCCACATTCCATGCACAGAATATGGCGCCATTCATCCTGAAAACCCCTCAAAGCACTTTACAAACTGTACTGTATGCAAAGAGATCACTCCCTCTGTACCAAAATGCAGCCATTTCTGGGAAGTGACACAGCAGCCATTTTGTGCCAGAAACACTGCAGAACAGGATTAATGGCAACAGTTGAATTTAGGAGGCAAGAGGAATAACTTCTACAGTTCAATCTTTGAGGGAATTTAGAGAGGAAAAGGTCTGGTCTTCTCTCACTTTGATCATTCCTGCCTCTCCCTATCATTCACTCTTTTCTCTCCTCTGTCTTCTTTCCCTTTGCCTCCAAGCACACACTCATTTCCCTACCTTGAAAAACAATTCTCAATCCCAACCATCTCCCCTGCTACCATACTATCTTTCTCTTCCCCTTTACCTCCAAAATCCTTGGACATACTGTCGTCTTCTGCCTAGGCTTCCTCTAGACCTATTCTTTCCCTGATCCCTTTTAATTTAGATTCCTTCATCTCCACTCCACCAAATCTTCCCTTTCAAAGGTCACTAATGACTTTCTTCTAGCCAAGGCAAAGGGACACATTTTCACCTTCAGCGCCCTGACCATTCTGCCGCCTTTAATGTAATTAAACTCTCCTCTTCCTCCATGGCTCTGTCTACTGTACCATTTTTTCTAAAATGTCCCATTGTTGCACTACCACCAGAGGTAGGAGCACAAGTTGTATCGGCTGTTTCTGTCTTAACCATTAAGTTGTCTAACCTTGCTCAGAGTCTGTCTAGACAACAGGCATGTCTAACTGTCTGTTTACATTTCCATTCCCATCATTGCTTCAGCAGGTGTAATGCCAAGGTGAGAAATATTAGAAAAATTGCTAGTATAAGATAGCTCATGACTAAATTTTCTACTCCTACCTTGCTGACTGCTCCTTCAGTCTGTCCTGGGATGGCTTCTCAGTCTCTCCCTCTCCCCCAGGATATCTCACAGGGCCCGTCCTATTCTCTTTCTCTCTCTCTTTAGGTCACCTCATCAGCTCCCAAAGTTTCAGCTACCCCCTGAATGTGAAAGACTCCCTAATCTACCAGAACTTTTCCCCATTCTCATCCCAGCCCATCTGTATCTTAAACTAACATTTCACATCTTATTTTTCCTCCAAGTCCTTCTCTTTCTCTTCTCTTCGTTGTTACATTTAAGACATCTACAGTTCTTTCCATCTCCTAGGCTCACATGCTAGGTGCCATCTTTGTCTCTTCTCCCATCTTGTCTCTCTACTGTATGTCCCATCACTTCTTCCTCTTTAATATCACTAAACTCTTTCCTTTTCTCATTATCTTCCACTAAAATTGTCCACACCTTAAGCCATCTGTTGCCCTTATTACTGAAACCCTTTTCCCTGTCTTCCCTGCTTTTCTGCTCTCTCACCTCCAGCCTATTCACAATGCTGCAGCTAAAGCCATCTTCCTTTCCTGATGCTTCGACCATGTCAATCCTTTCCCAGAATCCCACACCTGGGCTAGATTCTAGTCTGCAAAATACAGCATTCCCATAACATGGTTCACTTCTTACAGACAAACTGTTGCCACCATGTTTTGCTAGAAATAAGTGATGTGCCAGGCTAGCAACATTGCAGGAAAGAGATCTTTACTGAGCATGCACAGAGCCATTGTTACATGCTGAGTAGCCTGTCTGCCCCATGGCAGCCTGTCCACAAACCTACATTCCTGACTTCCAGGGGCCTCATCAAACCAGGTGCCTCCTGAAACCTGACCCTCTTTCTCCAGGTCCACTCATAATACAACATTCCTGCCTCTTACTACATCAAAATAAAGCTCTTCCCCCTCACTATCAAGGCACTGAACAACCTTGCTCCCAATCTGCTTTCATTTTCTCCAACTTCCCCATCTATCTATGCTCTGCCCAACCCTCACTATTATCCAGCCCAATGTCGTTGTCTCCTGATCTTGACTTTCCCATTTTTTTCATGCTGCCTTTTGCATTTGCAAGAGTTACCTATTTCTTGTTCACAGTGCCCTTCTCCTGCAAATCCTTCAAGACCCAGTTGCTCTAGGAATCCTCCCTACTTTGCTCTCCTCATCAATAAACTCTACACATCCTCCCCTGACTCTGTTGTAAAGTTTGGGGTAAATTTTTGGCATAATAAGAGCAAATTAATAAATGTAGATAGGCAAATCTGACTGGGACATCAGAGTTCTTGCAAAAAGTGACACAGATGGTTTAAAAAGCACCAGTTTTCACAGCTATTTCAGTTCTCATGTGAGAAATGGCACCTCCAGAAACACCAAGTTTCTTAAGACCATGCTGAAGACTTGGACTGGTAGTCCAAAGGAAAAAAGCCACCCAAAAGCTGGTCAGAAAATGGGGGGTTTTCTTCAGACCTTTTCAAGTTTTCATTGAAAAAGTGCAACTTTTTCATTTTCAGATGAATACTGCCAAAAACGGGGAGAGAGGGGGATTAGTTTTCAGGTTTGGGGATTTCTTACAAAAAATATCAAATTTTCAAGGAAGGCTGACACTTTCAGCAAAAAAAAAAAAAAAAAAAAAAAAAATATCATATCACCAAAACCCCAATTTTCCATTAAAAATTTTGATGAAAAATTTTCAATCAGCCCAGGTCATCTGCATCACTTCATTCATCATATAGCTCTACTTCATGAGTCTCTCATAAGTGCTGACCTGATCTCCTCCCGACTTGGCACAATCAATCTCACAGCACATTCAGAAGTTCTTTGTTAATCAGATGGACTCTTTTAGATAGTAAAGCAAAATAGCCCTTAACTTTTTCTATAAATAGGGCTGAGACAGACACAGCATGTGTCCAAAACATGTCAAGATTGATAATTTAAGAAAAACAGCAGCAAAAGCAACTGTGAGCCCAACATTGCTGCTTTACAATCTTCCCTACTGTAACTTTACACAGAGCCAAGGAGTGATTTAAAAATCCAGAGACAAATGCCGATGTTGATCTTTGTTCTTGATCTTTATGCTCGTTTATTTTGACCTATGAAAATAAATCATCAAAAATAAAGGATAAAATATGACACATTCCTACTTAGAGAAGAATTAGTGGGAATAGTGTACGTGGAGGAAAGGGGCATGACACAGGGGCCATGTTCTCCATGGGGGCTCTGCAGAGGGCCTGGGGACCAGTGACGCTGGACCTCAAAAAGCCATCATCCATGCTACCCCTGCTCGTCCCAATCCCTATTCATCCCCTTAGCTCTCCACGGCATCTACAGTTTGTGAAGCCTATGAAAGCAAGTCCCAGGCTGATGCTGATACACACTGATGCATATAGAAGTTGACACAAACATTTAAGAGCTGAATGTGGTAGTGAAGTAGAGTGTGCGGTACAGAGAGGAGATATGGGGAAGCATGCTGAGGAACAGGGCTGTGGGGAAGGAGCAAACAGGACTGTGCAGGCAGGGAAACATGGGGCTATCCATGTTATGCATAAAGGGGACATGGAGAAGAATGGACTCTACTCATGATATGTGGGAGGAGTGTAGCTCTGTGGGAGGCCAAGAGGGATTGGTGGTGCTGGAGGATAGGACATGACAGACATCACACTGCAGTAGATAACAGACATCAGTATTGCCAGCTATACATGTAAATAACTATCAACAGTCATACCTCCTTTACCTCTTCTTCTACAACCAGCATTACCCTTCTGCTGAGTGATAGCAAACAATGGGGGGCCTTGCAGTTCAGCTTCACAATAAAGGAGAAATCAGAAAAATGGAGTCTAGGTATACTAAGTGTAACTTGTGTTATTTACACACACAGCAGTCCAGGAACAGAGGTGGTCACTAACAGCATGCTGGGCAATTCTTCCTTCCAGGAATACCAGCCCAATACCACAGCCCATTTCCCAGGGAGCAACTTTGCCTCAAGAATGGACTCTAATCAGGGCCCAAGACAAAGAGGAAACTCTCCTGCTACTTGCATGGGTCTGTGTCTCACAATGCTGCCTCTTCACCAAAACCTTGCATAACTCAGAAGTTATAGCACAGCAAGTCTTTCCAAGAGTCAAAATTTGGTCACATGCCACAAAACAGAACTTGGAAGTCTATGTGTAACTGCACCACCTAGTGATGCGTGCCATAACAGCATATTACAAATATGGGAAATTCCCCTCCAAAATTAATTTCCCACAGGCACAAACAATACAAAGCAAAGAAATAAGCAATTAAGTCATTCAGCTCCTCCCTCTACAATGTACTGATTGGTTCCCCTTCTCAACCTCAGCTACTGAACAGGTCACTGTCAATTTCTGACTCTCATGCACTTTCACGCCTCTGTCCTGTTTGGATTTATTACACTGCATGAGACATTTTAAACACTTTTCATTTAAATGTGCTATTATTACTAATTTCACTTTGACTCTAACCAACATACTAATTCTATATTAAATTGAACAAAAACTCCTGTTGATTGATATCCATAAGTGGATAAACGCACCTTGCATAAAGTTTTCCCCTTTCCCCCAATCTCAACATCCATATAACATCCCCACTCTTCCACTACAGCACACATATTTCCCAATCATTTTACCTCTGCAGAAAAAGCCTGAGAAAATAGAAAGGGCTTGCAGTGTGCCCTAATTAAACAAGTCAATAACATAATTATATTAATCAATTTTTGAAATTAGGAACAAAATTCTATTCATGTTAGGTTTTGTAAAACTGTCCATTTGGGGCATAAACTGTGTCCCTGTAAAGTGATTTTTTTAAATAGTGCTTAGAACTCATAACTTCCCTTCTTTATCTCAGAATCCAATGCTATGGTGAATGAAGGGCTAGAGAAGGTGAAGCTGGGAAGTTACTTGTTTCTCCATCCCTGCCCCACATTGCACTACGTTTTATCAGCTACCAAAAGCATTTTTTCAGCAAGTCATCCACCACCCCACCCCAGGCCAAGAATATTAATTATCTTTGTCCTACAGATCCATCCATGATTGTCTGGTATGTGAATCCTGCTAAATATATTAATGCTGGGTTTTTTTTAATTCCTGCCAAAAAGCCACTAATTTATGCATCTAAAGGGTCTAGAATGAACAAGAGAGTCCAACCTGGAGAAAGTAACATAAAGGAACCAATAAAGAATGAAATCTTGGGAGGATGGGACTGGGTGTGGAGTTGTTGGGGATTGCTGGAACTGGCTTGGGAGGCTGCATTTGTGGTTGCTGGGGTTCTGACTGGGGGTGGAGATGGCTGCTGGAAGTGGGAGGGGGGCTAAAGCTGGCCACTGAAGCAAAGGCATGTCTTTTCTACACCAAGAGGCTCTGAATGCAACTGCAAAGCCTCTAGCAGCACGGCTTTCCCCAGTTCCAGAGCTACACGATTTGCAGACAGGAGAGTAAAGGAAGATGAGAGCATCAATGTGACTGGGGAAAAGAAGAACAAAGCATGGGAGGGGCAGCAGGAGGAGGAGGTGGTGTAGGAGGAAAGAGCAGGATTGGGTTACTCCTCCTTTTGCCTCCCCTGACTCCTGGATCCTACCAATTTCTCAGCTGATGGGTGCGATCCATTGGGCACATCGTCACCCACTTCCAAGTCACACCCCATCAATTCAGAAAGAGTTATTTTATATATACACACACACACACACACACACACACAAAGAAAGAGGAGGCACGCACACACCCCCTTTCTTTGTGTTTTGTTCCATTTTAAAGCACTGGAAAGTTCTCAAATAATCATTATATGATCTATAAGGATCAAAAACCCAGCTGAAGCTGAAAACATGTAATTAGATAAGAGGAGACTTCCCTCTCCCCCCTCGCCATGGCCTATCAGTGAATTGCTTGTGCTACTCTGTGGGCACTTGCCCTCAAACCAGTAAAGGATCCTAAATCATTTTACACAGGTGCCAACTGCAGGTTTTCAACGGACCCAAATGAAGATGGCAAGCTCCCATCTACTCTATGTGACCCATAGCAAAACCCTGTACAGTTCTTTCATTCAACCAACTTTGCTCTACAGAATTTTTGTTGTTTTTTCAGGGTACTAAGGATCAATCTTCACCAATTTGTGGAACACTGATCTTGCAGTTACAAAATGATTTATCACCTCAGTGCCTAGGAATGCACAACTGCTCTTAGGGATTCGGAAAATCCCAGACACCAGAGGCACCTAATTCAAAACACTATGCCACAGACTCAGTTCTCACTTCACATTTGTTGAAACACTGAAGGCCACATACATTGAAGATGTTAGGCACTATCCTGTGGGTATTACTGGTTCCCTGCCAAGCATCCAACTGGCATCAGCTATCAGGACAGATGCTTGCCCATATCTCCCAGCAGGAGCATTGCTGAGTGGTGACTATCCATGAGAGGCAGAGAAGCACAAATAAAATCCTCATTAAAAGCCCATAGTATGCCCCCAGAATCTGATCTTATATTTCAAATTATTTGACTCAACACTTTTAATGTAACCAATTAACAAGAAAGTGCAATTGCTTGTGACATAGGAATTGCCACATCAGATCAGATCAATAGAACTCTCTGTAAGAAGGGTAACGCTTTTCATATGGGCTGGCCCAAAACTGTGGAATAAACGTCGATCACAATCTTCACCCTCTTCCACTCCAAAGCACATTGCTTCAACCTTGCTTTTTCCAATATATAAACATGTAGTGGTGCGTATATTTTAAAAAAAAAATACTCAACAAAACCCCACCAAACAAAACATTTTACTGCATACACATTTCTTCTCCTTCCCCCTTCCCCTCCCCCGGAGAAGATAAGAGAGAAAAAAATCTCACATGATGTATCTACTGGAAGGTGCTCAGATATTAAGGTGATGAGGGCAATATAAGAAGCTGTATAGAATAGAATAGATTTATCCATTTTGGCCCAGCTGGTTAGCCAATATTCAAGGCCTTGTGATTTTTTTCCCCTTAGGAAAAGAAATGACAATAGCCAGGTATTTGTATTTCTTAGATGCAATCCTATTTATTTACAAAGAATGTAAACAAAGTCCTGTTTCCCTGGACACAATAGGAATCAAACAAGAAGCAGATTTTTTTATTATAGCTCCAAGTGCCTTTTCAGCAAGCACTCTGCCCAAAAGCTCTCTCTCTTTTTGCTTTCTCACAGGGAAATTTTTCAGTGATTCTCTTGCTGTCTGCTTGGACTTTTCTTATCTGCTTCTCTCTGTCTGTTCTCTAGGTGCTTCTGCTCACAGGCACACATAGCCTCCATCAGACAATCCACAGCTAAACCCCTCTTCTGAACAGCTGTGAGCCAAGTCGCTCCTGGGCTCAGGACAAATCACTATATAGTCCTCGGCTGGGTGTAAAGAAATAAAAGGAGTTTCATGGCTGTTTCCCTCTTCAGAAGGGGCACCATCTACAATCACTTGCCGCTGCAACAGCAGGAAAGATACCAGTAGCAAAGCAAAAGAACAACAGTCCTGCATCAGGCCTACCTTCCCTGCCTACCTTCCCTCACAGGGGCAGTATTAAAAGGCGCCAACTCATGAATTTTCCCATATTCAAAATGGCCACCATCTCTTATTACTGCCAATGGGGCTGAAGCCAGCAAGATGGCCACCATTTTCCTACAGTCTATCTACAGGAGGTGAGGCTGCCCTTAATAACTTTGTATGCAGTGTAGTTATTATCATGTCTGTCCCAGGATATTAGAGAGACAAGGTGTGTGAGGTAAAGTCTTTTACTGAACTAACTTCTGTTGGTGAGAAAGACAAGCTTTCAAGCTTACACAGAGGTCTTCTGCAAGTCGGGGAAAGGTACTCCCAGCATCATAACTAAAAGTAGGGTGGAACAGATCAAGCCCCCTGCCACCCATTAACCCTTCCCCTTATAGTGTGGGCTATGTATATCACCACAATGGCCTTACACATGGCCTTTGTTTTGGGGAAGACTCTTATTTTTAGCTATCTAAAAAAAAGAACTTAACACATCCACCAGCTTCAGTGAGGTTTCACACAACCTCCATCATAACCATATAACAGAACAGTTCAGTATACTGTTTGTTACTGGCCAGCACCATAAGTTTCAGGGAACGTTACCCCCATATGGACAATTATGGCACAACCTGATCACAGACAAAGTTTCTGCCTAACCCCTGTCAGTGAATGGTTTGCATATTCCCTGAAGCATGAAGATTTATATCCCGTTTACATTTTCATCCTAACACAACTGTAGATGTTCTAGTTATCCATAAGTTGCCCTAATGGTAAATGTCTAATCCTTTGTTCATCTAGCTAAGTTCTTGGGCTCTATGATATCTTGCAGGCAAAGAGTTTCACAAGTTTATTTTGCAATGTGCGAAAAAAATCTCTTTTTTTGGTTTTAAATATGTGGCCCTTCATTTATAAGATATTCATTTGTTCTTGTATTATTAGAAAGGGTACATAGGAACACCCAATTTATTCTCTCTATGGATTCATTATTTCATACACCTCCTTCATGTCCCATCTTATTTATCTCCTCTGTACAATAAACAGTCCTAATCTTTTTAACCTTAGTGGAGACCCCTCCATTCTTATGGCCATTTTTGCAGTCCAACAGTATACCCTTCTTATTTCTGCTATATCCTTCTGGAGACAGTGTGGTCAGAACTGAAAACAGAATTCTAGCTGAGGCCATACCTCTGATTTGTATCATTAGGCCTCAATCTCATTCTTTACATATCCTAACATTTTGTTTTCTTGCTTTTTACTACAGCTGCGCATTGAGCAGCTGTTTTCATTGAACTATCAAAATGATATTCAAGTTATTTTCCTGAGTTGTTACAGTTAATTAGATCCCAGCAATAGCAGTGAGCAATTCTAATTATTCCTTCCACTACACTTTCCCTTGCATTTGTCAGCAGCAAACTCACTACATTTTAATTTTAGGGTCTTTTGATTAGTTTCTTTTTTTTCAATCCTTATGTGGCCCAGGTCATTCCTGGGCTCTCAACAAACCACTGGAGGGTCTCCAATCGGGTGCAAAAGACAACAGGGTTTTATCTGACTGTCAGTCCCTTCAGGTGGGGCAGCAGTCTTACTCAGTAACTACAGGCTTCACTGGTAGCAAATCAGAACAAGAGTCTTGTGTGAGGCCTACCCCCAGGGTGGCTCTGGCAGACATCAGTATCGAGTCAATGCCTGCCCCAACAGGCAGAAAGCTGAAGGCTGAAGCCAGCTCCCAAATGATCTGGGCTCCCTCCCTCTATTGCAGGTGTTGCAGGGTGAGCTAATTAAGACAGTGGTCCCCAAACTGGGGGGCATAGCAGGCCACAGGCCAGCCCCCCCGAGGGGTGGGGAGGGAGCGCCACCTAGCCCCACTCTGCCCCCAGCTCCACTATGGTCCTGCCCCCAGCTGTAGCTCCAGCTCCCAGACCCTGGCCACGACGGGGTGCAGGACAGGTTCCATTACGGGGCAGGGGGCATGGCAGAAAAATTTGGGGGATCACTGCCATAAATGCTTGTTAACTCTCTCCTGGCTAGGGTTTGTATACCCCATCACACTTCCTTTCTGAAATTCAGCCTCACCTTGTTAGTTATTGGCATAGTCCCTCCCGTAAGGATGTTGAACTTTATTATAGTGTGGTTCCTGTTACTTAATGACTCCATTACAGTTGCTTCTTGAACAAACTCCATTGTGTTACTTAGAACCAAATTCGAAGTAGTGAGTCTCTCCTTCCGGAGCTCTAGAATCAGGCATTCCAAGAAGCAATAATTTAGGCCTCAAATTCAGCAAAACACTTAAGCACATGCTTAACTTTAAACATGGGGCTCCAGCACATGCTGAAGTGCTTTGATGAATTTAGGCCTTGAGCTGCCAAGGAACTGTTTCTCTAAACCAGGGATCAGCAACCTTTGGCACGCAGCCTGTCAGGGTAAGCACTCTGGCGGGTCGGGCCAATTTGTTTACCTGCCGCGTCCGCAGGTTCGGCCGATCGCAGCTCCCATGGGCCGCGGTTCGCCGCTCCAGGCCAATGGGGGCTGCAAGAAGTGGCACGAGACAAGGGATGTGCTGGCCGCTGCTTCCTGCAGCCCCCATTGGCCAGGAGCCGCAATCAGCCAAACCTGCGGACACAACAGCTAAACAAACTGGCCCGGCCCCCCAGGGTGCTTACCCTGGCAGACCGTGTGCCAAAGGTTGCCGATCCCTGCTCTAAACCTTGCCCTATTGTGACACACAACCTATTTAAATACAGGTAACTGAAGTAATACATTATGTCAATCATTGCACTTTCTGCATATACAAAGAACAAAATTTGTAGTTTAAAATCTATCTTACTTTTATTTCAGATTAAGGAGAAACAACAAGAACAAAAGTCTAAAATTTCCACCAGGGGACCGAGGGGACTAAGTGTACATGACTTACTGACATTAGACATCTGTAACAAAACACAAAATGGCAATTCCCACTGCAGCAGAGGAGGGAAACCTCTCCACTTAAAGGTGCAGTAACAGAAGCAGAATGACAATTTCTGCTTTTGGTGATATATCCTCTGGCAGCACAGTTATCGCCTGAAACAAGCCTTGCTATTCCAGGTGTAAGTAGCCTGTAGCTTTGTCACATCCAAGAGAAAAGCATGCAGTTATATTTTGCCCAAAGGATCTCAGCAATGGAATAATACTACTGACCAAGCATGGCGACTGGAAGAAATAAAGGAATAGACCAGAAATAAATGCAGCGACAGGTATTACAGACAGTGCTAGAAGATAAGATATATTTATCCAGTTAGTAAAGATAAAGACTGATCAAATAATTCACTTACAACTACCAACTTTCCTCAAATCACTGTCACCTTCCCATAAGAGAAATGTAGCATCTTTCTGTAAACACTGAACCAACCTAATCACTTTGGTTAGGTCTATGCTTCAACTGAGGTGTGAATGCACCATGGGTTGTCATACCAGCACTAGTTTTTAATCTAGCTAGCACAGCTAAAAATAGCAGTGAAGGTGACACAGGCTTCAGCTCAGGCTAGCAATGTGAGTACATACCCAGAGTCCCCGGTGTGCTCGTACAGCCTGCGCAGAAACCTGTACCACTTTGTCTTCACTGCTATTTTTAGCCATGCTAGCTAGAATAAAGCTAGTGTGTGTATGCCTAGCCAAACTGCACTCATACCTCCAATTGCAGGGTAGAAATAGCTTTTGGGACTAACCCTGGGAGATACTGGGTCCTCTCAACTTCCAATGGCTCCAAGGGATTTTGACAGGATAAGCATCTCCCAGAGGGTGCTCAGACTTTGCAATATGAGACTCATTAGGTCAATGTCAATGGAAGTTTCACTAGATTTTAATTTGGCCACTTTAGCTGAAGAGATGCTGTCACATAAATATCTTTATACTTTGGTGGTTGTTGTTGTGAAAAGTCATGAACTGACAGCCCTGAAGCCTGTATCACTGTGCCTCACAGCTGAGGATGAGGGTCACAGCTGAGGATGCCAAATTCAGGACAAACTGATAAGAAACAGGGCACACTCATCCCATACTGGTGGTTATTCTATCATCAGATATACCAAGCCAGTAACAAAAGTAAACTTCAGTCTCACCACACTGGTTAACAGGAAGTCAAAAATACAGTCTCCTTAGGCATCCCAGCCCTTATTTCACAACCCAGACACAAGACTTTTTGAGTGGTTATTGAAAACCGATGTCATCAAACAAAGGGTCCTTCTGATTTCAAGAGACCAGCCACATAGCCAGGCCAATATATAACTTAGATCTTACCCAGTAATCATGCTGTTGCCAATCCTTTGGTAACTAAAATCTAAAGGTTACAAAGTTCTTGTATCAGGTTTGGAGCAATGATGGAATAAATTGCTGGCTTGTAAAGTCTCTCTGGTGACTTCCAAAGGATTGGAAGGTCCTCAATCCAGAGATTAGAATGCTTCTTTTTAGCTGTAAATGCAAGTCCAGAGAATCAGAGCAGGAAAGAGGCAAGATGGAGATGTTTCCAGGGTCTTTTATACCCTCTGCCATGTGGAGGGAATTTTACCATACCAAACAAAGCTCACAGTCTCGGTTTGTGGGAAATTACAGGCACAAGATGGAGTCCATGGTCACAGGAGCATTTCACATGCCCTTACATGACTTTGATGACTCACAGGAGCAGCTATAGCCCACTTGGAAGCTAAGGCGTCCACAGGAAGACTTGCTGGGCAGGATGAGTTTCTTCAGTGGTCCATTGTGAGAGTTAATAGTCTTTAATGAGTCTGGCTTCAATTTAGATGTTACCAGGTAGGTGTTACCCCAGGAACAAACACATTTGGGATACAGATCTATAGCCAATATTCATAACTTCAGATACAGTGATGATAATGGATTTAAACAGGATAATCGTCTTTAGTGAATCATCACTTTTCCATTGACACCTGACATGACATACTTTGTACAAGTTTTGTTGCAATTGTCTAGCAGTGGCAATGTTAATTATATAAATGGTCATATTTCAATCATATAGCATCACACTTCCAAGGCAAAATTGATGCAGCAAGGGGTCTCCCAGATACTGCTAAATGCATCCTAGGAACTTTCCATTCTTGTTTCTGTATTATTTCAGCTTCTAACCCAATATTAGAAGTATCAGGGTATAACAGAAATGGTTCACCCAAGTCACATTTGACTAAAACAGGCTTTTTTTTTGTAAGGTCCATTATGAAAATAACAATGGTACTGAATAATCCCCTTGCAAATCCATGGTAATATTTGGTAAGACCAACAGTGGATTGGACCTGCTCTTGTAGCATAATCCCTGCATGTCTTATGTGATCTTGCCATGAGCTAATGAAAATAGCTAATTTATCCATACAAGCTCTAGCAAACGTTTGGAACTCATTTACCATCAATTCAATGTAGCTATTAATGTTCCCCCATAGTGTAGGTATTTTGGCATTTAGCTAGGAAAGCAATATGGTAGTGTGCCTCAGTTTTCCTTTTCATATAGCAAGTCAGGTCTGTAATGGCTTTTCTGCTGTGAAAAGTTCTAAGATTGTTTATAGGCACTAGCTGTGAAATATCTGTATCATAAGGCTTTTTAACTTAAAGTGTGTTCTCATGTAATGAAACAGCATAACCATAAGGGTTTCTAACACAGAGTGTGTTCTCATGTACCACTACTAACATGTTCAAAGGTTTTTCCAAAAGATCACAGACATTGTACATTGGACAGTTCTTGATATTAGTAACAAATTAATCACAAGAGTTAACATTAGCATCAGGGCCGGCTTTAGGCTGATTCCCCGAAATCAGGCCCTACACCTAAGAGGGCCCCGCACCTTAGGTGCCTTTTTAATTTTTTATACTCACCCAGCGGCGGTCCGGGTCTTCGGCAGCGGGGGGTCCTTCACTCGCTCTGGGTCTTCAGCGGCATTTTGGCGGTGGGGGGGGGGGTCCTTCAGTGCCATGGAAGACCCGGAGCAAGTGAAGGACCCCCCGCCACCAAAGTGCCGCCGAAGACCCGGACCGCCGCCGGGTATTCGAATTGGGCCCCACAGTTCCTAAAGCCAGCCCTGATTAGCATTAATATTAACATCAAATCTATCACAAGTGTGTGCTTACAAGTATTTTTGTCACACCACGCCTTCCATGCAGATAGTCCATCTCTGAGGTCAGTTTGTTCAATACACACTCCATCTCTCTTCAGTCCTGAGCCTCTCTGTAGAGGCTTCTAGTGAGGATGCCAAATAAGTACTAGTTGTGATGATGGTTTTCTAATGTGGACACATGCCTAACAGAAACTGGGATGAAACTCATTATTGTTTGTTCAGCACTTTGAACATGCAAAGTGCTGCTGATATATATTGTACGTGTTATAAATGGTTTAACTTTTAAACACCTGTTCTATAATAGCAACTGACAATCATTACTAACTTGGACTGGATTTGTGTCAGATTTCTTCCAGTTTAAAATATAAAACACAATTATATTCTAAATGTGCAAATCTTACAATTAAATCATAATATTGTATAATAATACCTAAGGACTGGTTTGTTTCTCTGTAAGTGGACAGAGCAAATGAGCTCATAATTCTCATGCTCAATGCCAGCAATGAAAGGGCATTATAAGGTTTGGTCACACTTTTTCTCTGACCATCAGTGAACTGAAAATGCTGTATCAAATTCGGCTCTGATTTATACCCAAAACAGCTCCACCAAAGTCATGGGATTGCATGGGATGCAGCCACAGCAGCATATCGCTCTAACTGTTAGAAATTAGAGAAACAGAAACTAAAATACAGTAGCTGCCTTCTGAAAAGAGTGAGACTTCAAAAAATCTACTTCTATATTAAGAATATCATGAGATGACCCTAGGCTCTATTGCCACACAGAGCCCCTCAAGTGGCCTATTACCCTCTGCCTTCCCTTTAAAGCCATGCATAATCCTCTATATATTTATTACATTTTTAAAAAGCTACAGCAGCAACAAGAGTGCATAGTCAAGCACTCAAAAGTTAAGAAGTGCCAGAATTAATGTGGCCCATTAAATGGTTAATTCACCCCACTTATGCATAGGCATTATGATACATTCTTTAATTACATGAGCACATACTATTTTTTCCACAGGACCCATCATTCAATGCACAGGATGGACAGTGCTCAATCAACGTTTTTTTTTTCTTATAATTTACTGTGCACAGTTTTAACCCTGAACTGAATACAGAATTATAACCATTCTTGTGGGCTTTTTTGACGACACTCATTACTGTGACATCTGAGCAGTCCACAAATATTAGTTAATTCATCTTTACAACATCCCTGTGATGTAAGAGGGTATTTTTATCTCCATTGTACAGGTGAGGAACTGAGACTTTCAGAGATTAATTTTGGGTGCCCAACTTCGCTCTACAACCCAATTCACGTCCTGAGCACCATATGAAACAAGGATCCCTGCGGGCTATTTACAGAACCTATATACTGCCACTACAGGGAACACAGGGTGGAATCCACCAGGGTACTTAGGCGCACAAGTCCAGTTTTTACACACCATTGAGATCCACAACCGCCCTCTCCCCCTCCCCATCAGCTGCTGCCTAACCCTGTAAATATCTAAACTCATGCTACATGCGACTTAGGCGACTGAACACCTATCTTCCCCCAGTCCAGACTCAGGTGCCTACCTCCAAGAGAGGGCAGGGCTTAGCACACACCCTTGTCATCTGTACTTCCCACTGACTACCTTAGGCAAGCAGGCTGGCTATTGTGGGTCACATTCTAAGGCACCCGTCTCCCCCCAGTCATTGTATAAGTGCCTGGGCATCTAACCCAGGCTTTGTGAATTGCAGTGCTGTTCCTGTGATTTTCTAGGTGCTTAAAGATTAGGCATTGTGGCACAGTATCACAACACCTAAGTACCTTTGGTGGATCCCACTCACAATCCCGCCCATGAACTGATCAAATGCTATGGTTTGACAAACTTCTCTGAGGCCTCCGTTCTCCTACCTTGAAAACAGTGGCAAGAACCCCATTAACTGTAACAGGAGCAGGACTTAGATTAACAAACAACAGTTAACAAAATAAATGATCATT
Organism: Trachemys scripta elegans; assembly: GCF_013100865.1. Classification (NCBI taxonomy): domain Eukaryota; kingdom Metazoa; phylum Chordata; order Testudines; family Emydidae; genus Trachemys; species Trachemys scripta. Next base: position 130,534,951 of record NC_048300.1, on the reverse strand, counting down.
TTTAAAGGTTGCTTTTCAGTTAGCCCCTGCAGAGCTACTCAAATGATAGGGTTCAAAACAGGTACATCTGTATTTCATCTCATCCAGCATGGCCTTAAGCATCCATATTCTTTAAAGATAGAAGGAGGTAAAGAACATACATCCAGAAGACAGAGTGGGAGCATGTTGGACAATATAGAATTCAACAAGCAAAAAAAAAAAAAAAAAAAAAGTGACAGCATTGTCAGATACACTGATACAAATATGATGGGTCATAGAAATGTTCAGAAGATTAGACAATACAATGGGGAATCTACAGGACAGACAACACAATATGATATGAATCTGACAAAACAGGATCAAAGAATCAGGAGGACGAGGAAATTATTTCATTTAGAATCAAAAGGACTGTTACAAAGGCGAGGGAGAGCACAAGTAATAGGGCTGGCTTTCAGCCACCACATCTGAGTAAATAGCCCAGAGGAACTTTACAGGTATGTATTTAAACTGTCTGAATAACTAAATGAAAACTTAAGGGATCTCCCAGCTAGATATGCAGCATTCTGTCTACAAGACAGTCTTATTCCAGCAGAAATCATTGCTTAAGTACAGGAGAACATTAAAAAATAGAAGGTTAAAAGCAGGAGGGAAGTGATGGGAATCGTAATTTGCACTTGATTTGTCAGCAAACGGATTTATATGGAATAAGAGAAATTCATGTCTTTCACTACAGAACAGCTCTCAAAATTCCAGGGTCCATTGCAAATTCATTCATCAGAAGGTTCCTGATAAACATTCTAACAAAACCTGTGGCCATCTAGGAACTTCCTGGTTGTCACTCTGGCCTGATTCCGCACCAGTATAGTCTTTTATAATGGAAAGACAGTCAGACTGAAGAGCAGGTGATTCACATCAGAAGCTGATAATGACAAAACTAACACTTGACAAAACTAACATCCAGGCATAACAACCACATTTTGTCACACTTTAATTGCTTTCAAGTGCACCTTAGAGACTAACACTGACTTCATTGAAAGTTGGATAAGGCCCTAAGTCAGGGGTTCTCAAACTGGGGGTCGAGACCCTTCAGAGGGTCATGAGGTTATTACGTGGGGGTCATGAGCTGTCAGCCTCCACCCCAAACCCCGCTTCACCTCCAGCATTTATAATAGTGTTAAATATAAAAAAGTGTTTTTAATTTATAAGGGGGGATCACACTCAGAGACTTGCTGTGTGAAAGGGGTCACCAATACAAAAGTTTTAGAACCACTGCCCTAAGTAAAGTTTAAACATATTGAGTCCCACTCTTTGTGGACACATTTGGCTAAATACATCCCTGGCAGAACTCCATTGTCTTGTAGTAGAGATTAATTTGGTCTGCTCTTTTGACACTTTCATGATATGTTAAATGCTTTATCCTCTACCAGTTACAAGAAATGACAGCGTGCAATGATCAAACACAGATATCCCATATCAAAAGGGGTCATATATTTTAATTCGCTGTCAGACAATTGCTGGCTAAATGGACCCTTCTGTATTAGTATTCTAGTGGTGCCCAAGCAACAAAGTGGCATTGAGGGTAAGCAGTTGTTTTGGGTTTTGTCCATCTTGTATTTTTAGCCCTCAGCATTGCCTCCAGCCACTGGCACTTACTTAAGAGCATCATTTGCTAGAAGCATCAGCACAATGTGATGGCCTTGCCTTGGCCTAGGGAAATAAGCAAAGTTAATGACTAGGCAGATGGCCGGTAGGGATTACTGATGATTAGGGATTAACATTTCTTGTTTATTTTACCTTAAAAAACAAACAAACAAAAAAAGCCTGTCTAGAAATTTGTTAATTGGGGATATGGCTAGCCTAGTTAACCTTGGGTTTCTATCATGTTACCATCTTTCCCCAATCTATTCCCGCTGTTAGTCAGGTCTACTTGTTGTGTCTTGTCTAAGAGTAAACTCTTCAAGGCAGGGATTCTCTCTTCCTGGGTTTATACAGCACCCAGCACAATGGATCCAGATCCTGACTGGGGTCTCCAGATGCTACTTCAATGTAAGTAATAATAAATTTACAAAAAGAGTGAGGCATGCTGCCTTAGTAATCAGGGGAAACCATAGAGCATAGAAGCTCAGGAAAGAAACCACGTCATTTCTTAGATTGGGATCCTCTAGTAGTGCTCCATACAACTTCCCAGACAAAGGTATACCTGGCAGGAGATGACGACCTATGTTAGGTTATCAGCTTCTGTTGGCTTGCCTGTATCTTTAATACCCGCTATTGTTATTTCCACACTTACAAGTTGTCCCCAAGTTAACAGCATCCCAGCATCCTATCCTGGGCAACTGGGGCATTCAGCTCATTATAAAGATTTACCCATGATACATAAATGGCCTCCATTGCTGTAGTATCTGAGCACCTCTGTTGTGACAATTGGGTCTTCACATTTACCTGAATTGTGAGCATAACTGTAAAATATATGTCATAGTTCAGCGGTTCTCAAACTGTGGGTCGGGACCCCAAAGTAGGCCATGACCCCATTTTAATGGGGTTGCCAGGGCTGGTTTAGACTTGCTGGGGCCCAGGGCCAAAGCCCAAGCCCAAGGGCTTCAGCCCTTGGCAGTGGTGCTAGGGTTGCCCGTGGCTCAAGCCCTTGGGCTTCGGCTTTGGCCCCCCTGCCTGGGGCAGTGGGGCTTTGCCCTCCCCCCCAGTGTGGCGGGGCTTGGGCGGCCTCAGGTTTCGATCCCCCCTCCTGGGGTCCTGTAGTAGTTTTTGTTGTCACAAGGGGGTCGGGGTACAATGAAGTTTGAGAACCCCTGTCATGGTTCAGAAGATGTTATAATAACCTACAATAACAAATGTTGATGGGGAAAAGTAGGAAAAGGAGACAGAATAACTGAATTAGTCTAAACAAGAAGGCCAAATTGCTCTGACTGAAGGACTGTGTTGAAATTAAGCTTGTTAAAAACAGGAGATGTGGAGCCAGAAATTAATGAGCCAAAATTGGTACGCCAGATATGAAGCCTACTTGGTGGACAAAATAATGAGCGGATGGGCTATTCCACCCATCGCTGTCTTTTGAGGTCTTTAAAAGAAAGATATTTTGTGGAGAAAGTATTAAAGAAGAAAACGAAGCACAGATGGAAAGAATAGAGGTTACTGGAGAGCTTCACCATCATGGCTGCCATCCCTACCATGGGACCCCAGGCCTTCATCACCCTGATTCTGTGATATGTCCTGACCAGAACAGGCCAGATGACATTAACATCCCTACCAGCACCAGCGGAATCTTAAACCCCACCTGGGATGACCGTTATCTTTGATACCATATAAGAGACTGTCAAACAAGCGGGCTTGTCCTTCTAAGATCAGACTTTAACAGCAGCAAAGACATCTCCAGCCCATCTCAACTAACTTCTCTTTTCCCCAAAAGAATAGTTATCATCATCTTTGATACCATCCAAGAGACTGTCAAACAACTGGTGGGGTAGGGAGAAGGAGGGAAGGGGAAAGGTCCTTTTAAAAAACTCTCTCCAGCTAACGGAGAAAGGGAACAAGAGATGATGTTAAAATTAAAGCCTTATTTAATACCTTACATTTCAAATGCTTTAACTGGTTTTCCTCCTTTTCTAATAATAGGTTAAAAGGTCTTTTAATGGTGCATTTGCTATGGTCCTAACTATGTACAGCAAAACTCACATCTTGTTTAATTCTGTTTAATGCTGGACAGTTACTGGGATATGTTAACACTTGTCTGTCAAACTATTTAAAAATAATTGCAATTAATTGCAAAATTAAAAAATAGCCATGATTAGTAGCAGTTTTAATCACACTATTAAACAACAGAATACCAATTTAAATTCAGCATGGAAGCATGTCCGCTGGAATGGTGGTCAAAGCATGAACGGGCGTATGAATGTTCTGGGATGTAAATACGCCAACTATAACAGTGCCATGCAAATGCCTATACTCACTTTTAGGTGACATTGTAAATAAGAAGTGGGCAGCATTATCTCCCATAAATGTAAACAAACTTGTTTGCTTTAATGATTGGCTAACAAGAACTAAGACTGAGTGGACTAGTAGGCTCGAAAGTTTTACATTGTTTTTTTTAATGCAGTTATGTAAAAAAGAATAATAATAATTCTACATTTGTAAGTTGTACTTTCACGACAAAGAGATTGCATTACAGTACTTGTATGAGGTGAATTGAAAAATACTATTTCTTTTGTTTATTTTTTTACAGTGCAAATATTTGTAATCCAAAATAGTAATATGAAGTGAACACTATACATTTTGTATTCTGTATTGTAATTGAAATCAATATATTTGAAAATATAGAAAAACATCCAAAAATATTTATAATAAATGTAAACTGGTTTTCTATTATTGTTTAACAGTGTGATTAAAACTGTGATTTATTGCAACTATTTTTTAATCTAGTTAACTTGCTTTGTGTTAATCGCTTGAGTTAACTGTAATTAATTGATAGCCCTAGTTAACACTTTAGTCTACATATTCCATCTAAATTGATGCATCATCTCTGTAAGGTAAGGAAGTACTATTATCTCCATTTTACACATGGGGAAATGAGGCACAGAGAGGCTAAGTGACTTGCCTAAGGCTACACAGGAAGTCTGTGATAGAGCAAGGAAATTGAACCTGGGTCTCCTACGTCCTAGGTTAGCACCCTGCCCACTGTATCATCCATCCTTTTAGGCAGGAGTTAAATGTGAAATTCTGATCTGGGTCCACCTCCAGATCCCAACCCCAGCATTAAATTATGCATTCATGTGTTGTTCTTCCAACCATTAAACTATTTTTATCTATATATGTTACAACCCAGTAAGTGGAGCCTGATGTCTGCAGCAAGCTGCAGTTCACTGTTCTTCCCCTAGTCCCCAGCACCACCTTTCAAGATGGAGGATAATCCCCTCCTGTAGCCACGCCTCACATCCTTACCTAACAATAGCAGCTGCTCCACACAATTCAGATGTGGTTTTGTTCAGGTCTGTCTTCTAGTTTACTATAAACCATCCATCCCATTCATTCCTCATTCCCATGCTGACCGTGAGGCAGAAGAAAGAAGCCTTAATCTATGTGAGGTCTGATGTGGTGCACAAAGAAACAGAGACAGCCTCTTTTTGTACATTCTGTACTGTTCCCCAAAAGGTCTGAACGCTGAAAGCCACCCTGCTGTATAGGTGCCACAGGCAGCACACTGTCTCAGACTTCACTGAGGGCTCCTACTCCTTCTCCATTACAACACATTTCAGTCGTCGTGGGAGAAGAGGCTTCAGACTGAAGGTTCCATAGCAGATCCTCAGGCTTGGTAAACAGAAGCAGATACTGGGGGAGGGAAGGTTCTGTGCAAAGTAAGAACAGACCTAGACTTTCCTACTTTCAACATTTTTACAGATCAACCTGAGCCTTGTTCACATCCATATTTAGGATCTTCTTCTCCTTCCCCCTGCTTTGGAAATTAAGCACATCACCATCACTAGATGACCTCAGCTTTACTGGTACCATAATGAGACACACAAGGCTGCTCCCCCCCCCCACTCCCACCATGGACCTTCTATAGCCCAGCATATATAGTTTCACCGAGGCCATCTGGACGGCACAGATCCTGGATTCTTAAGGATTTAGAAAGGCCCCTGGGAAAACAGAGCTATTCAGCTAGCCGGTACCATTTATTCAATCTCTTTTACAGATTTGTGGAATGGTTTGGATAAATAAGAACTGACATGATTTTTTCTGAGTTTTGAAAACGCTTTGAAACCTTACCACCCTTGTCACAAATATCTGTTCTTTCTGGGCCTAGAAGCAGAAATACTGAAACACCATGACAGCGGCTCTTCTGGGTGTATTTCCAGTTGGGTCAAAACTGGCGAGGACCGGAAAATTAATGAGAAATTCTGATTTCCAGCCTCTCTAGAGTGGAGGTATCAGGCTCACAGGTCAGATTTGGCACTCATGATGGCTTTATCCAGCACACGTGATGGCTTTATCCAGACAGATTCTGCTTTTATAGAATAAAAAACATTTTAAAATAATTGTCTAGCCATTAGGATTGATGAGAAAACTTTCTGCATCTGAACTGCTATAGCTCTGCCTTAGCCGGAAACAACAAATGTAAGGGTCTGATGCTGTGCCACTGAAGAAAATGGAAGTTTTATCCTTAAGTTAAATGGAAATAGGTTTGGGGCCTAAGAGAGGTGAGATCAGTCCTCATTCATCAAAAATTAGTGTGAACTCTGAAGCTTACTAATGACAGAGTAAAGCCTAGCTTTTCAAACAATCTAGGTACACAACAGTGTGCTTACATTTGTGCAGGCATGTGTGGTAACTGCACATGCAAACAGCCAAATAAAACAAAGGGCAGAAATAGCCTGAAGTGTCCTATCCTTTTACCACTCCATGCGGCAGCTGTTGGGAGAGTGCTCTGCATGTGTATATTTGTAAATAGTTGACAGATAAGATGCCAGTAGGTTGCTCTCGAGAATCTGTAGCATAGATCCTGGATTTTGTAGAACCAATAAACTTTCTGCTGCCTGTACAACCCCCCACCCATTTAGTGTGGCACTCTGTCCCCAGCTAGTGGTGGCTGGACCACACAGCTAGTGATTGATGAGTCTGCTACAGCCTTGTCTAACAGAGGTGGGTCTTATTTATCACAGGCAGTAGAGGCTCACACTTTTAGAACCAGAGGTCCTAGGTTTAATCCCCACTGCTGACAACCCATCCATCAGTGTGGCATTATGTGTGCACTGCAAATACCATCTTTTGCACAGCTGTTTACATTGGCTGTTAACAGCAGCAAACTAATTATAAGTTTCGGCCTAAATTTCAAGAGTCACAGATTTTAAGTCCCAGTTTTTAGACCCTCTGAGCCAGATTTTTGTGAGCTGCTGAGTATCCAGAGCTCCCATGGGCTTCATTTGGAGTTGTGAGTGCTCAGCATTCCTGAAAAAAAAACAGGCACTAGCTGTCTCAGTTTAAGCATCCAGAATCAGTGATGACTTAGGAAATACTGGCCCTTAGTTACTAGATAAGGGCTATACCCTACCTTGGGTCTTTGTGCTGCCCTCCTACTATCAACACTGGCAGATCTGCTGGGGATTGAGAGTGGTATATGGTTCAAACTTTGTAGCCCTTACCTACAGACAATAATTGAAAATAGAAATGGTTGGAGACAAACAAATGAGTTTCACAACTATGATGTTGACCAAAGAGGCTTGGTTAACCATTTGGACTTTGGATGCTTATTTGGAATGAACCAAACTTTTAAATTGATTATTGGTTTTCTGTGGAACATTCCAGAGATACAACAAAAGGAAATAATGAAACAGAATGAGCACATATATCAAAAAGATAGTGCCTCAGTGTCTTACAAATCAAGTCCTAGGCTATTCATCAAAAGGGAAAGAATCTAACACTACATTTCTTGAAGTACAAGAGCATATGCACAGTACCTGAAGAAAAAGAAACACAATTATAAATGTACACACACTTATTAGCAATGTGGACAACACATGACAATTTATTAATTTTGCCTTTTTGTGCATAAGAATTGTTCATGAATAGACTGAAATTTTCTGGAATGTATTCAATATATGAAATTATTCACTAAGTATTTTCTTTAATTAATTCTTGGTCTATAGTGGGTTCACAAGCAGTTTGTTCTCAGTATGTGATATTCAACTTTTGAGCTGTTTTGTTTGGACACAAGTCTCATGTTGTGTTTGTGTTCTCTCTCTGGTGAATGTAACACTAAGAATCAAGTTGCCAGTGCAAACACTCATGATGATGACCTTAGAATCCATTTCACATCAGTAGTCTACAAAAATTGCTTAAAATTCACTCTGTCAGCAAACATCTCTGCCAGTAAACTCATTTCCAACAATATATGAGGAGAGCAAACAGAAAAGGGACATGAATACAATAAAAATAATGGTTAAAGAAATATTTGTAAAAAGCAACAGAGGGTCCTGTGGCACCTTTAAGACTAACAGAAGTATTGGGAGCATAAGCTTTCGTGGGTGAGAACCTCACTTCTTCAGATGCAAGTAATGGAAATTTCCAGAGGCAGGTATAAATCAGTATGGAGATTTCTCCTCCCTTGGTGTTCACACCTCAACTGCTAGCAGAGCACCTCACCCTCCCTGATTGAATTAACCTCGTTATCTCCATACTGAGTTATACCTGCCTCTGGAAATTTCCATTACTTGCATCTGAAGAAGTGAGGTTCTCACCCACAAAAGCTTATGCTCCCAATACTTCTGTTAGTCTTAAAGGTGCCACAGGACCCTCTTTTGCTTTTTACAGATTCAGACTAACACAGCTACCCCTCTGATACTTGACACCATGCAAAGAAATATTTGTAGCCTTTGTGTGTGTGCCTTATTTGCCCACATTTTAGTTGTGATATTAATTTTTGCAGTTTTTTGATATGATATAGATGTGTATCTGAGGTAATGCACATAACAGAAAAGTCTGTCTGTGTCAACAAGTCTGGATCTAGTTTTGAATATACTGTAAAGTCTTCAAGTGAGATAAACCATGATATAAGGCTTTTCATGGAGTCAAACAGTTCCATCCATGACATACTTAAGCATGGATCTTTGCCTTTTCAGTGCCACATAATTGTCCATTTAACAGCAAGGAGGGCCAGTGTCATCCATTTTTTACTATGTGTGTTACAACAAGGATCGGTCATGGAATAAGCAGATATGGGATTAATGGTCTATTTATACTGTAACTGGCCTGCATGTACATGTGCTATTGACCTCCACCAGATGGAATCAGAACTGCTCCACTCTTGGTCATAGGTCCTACACTGTTAACAATTAAAGGAAGTTCTCCTTTAGCTCATGTGGTGGGGAGCTTGGATTTCTGGAGAATCTGATTTCTATCTGTGCTGTTGCCATCCAGTTTGAGGGGCCGTGGTGAGCAGGTCTGACTATACTTATGAAAAACCCAGAAGCTGTAAACTAGCCAGAGGATAGTAATGCTTAAATGATAACACTGTTATAGCACCTTCTATCCCAGGATCTCAAAATGCTTGTGAATTCAGCCATAGAACAGCTCTTGTGAGGTAAGTTAATGCTGTCCCCCTATTACTAGTGGGGACACTGAGGCACTGAGCACTTGGATGACTTATACAAGATTACACACGGAGTTAGTGGAATACTGGGAATACTGCCTAGAAGTTTTGACATGCAGAGTTCTAGTCTAACTACAAGGACTATATTTCATACCTTTCTTGCATATGCTAAGACACTCTACTTTTTTCCTTCGTGCTCAGTGTCCTACAGAAGCAGCCTTTCTTCTCTTCCACTCTATTACAAATGTTTTAAAACTTCATTTGTATTGGGAATTGTATATTTTTTATTCTATTTCTAAAGAATGCTTGCTTTCCCAGGATTTTGTTATTTCTACTTATACCAGCTCATGCTGGTTATGTCCCTTCCTCTGATCTTTTGAGGTTCACTAATTTCTACACATCTTCTAAGATTCAGATTCAGCGCAGACAGCTTGTCTACTTGCTTTTGTATACTGTCTTATGTTCTCTGGAAAAAGACTTCTTGATCCCCACACAACAAAAAAAAGGGAAGATCGTGTTTTGTTTTTCATACTTTGCTCTTTTTTCAATTACAGCTTATAGCCATTACTGATGGGCTGGATTTGAACGGATATTGTACTGGCAAAAGACTCTACAGCGCATCAGCAATCCTCTAAACCATCCAAATTCATTATTATGTGGGTTTCTTATTAAATTAGTTGTTGACAGAAGTCTGGCATGTGTGATAAATCTAGAGGAATGTTTTAGACAGAGATAGCAGCATTCTCAATACATCGAGGCCAATCTGTGAACCTGCAGAAATAACCATTTAAAATGTCCTGGGCTTCACTTTTTGTTCTTGGGAGAAATTCCTGACCTTTTGAGAGTTGTGCAAACATGGAAGTTGTGCAAACATGTTTTCCCTCAACCTCCCCTCTTGCTCTGGTGCAATTCAAGGGATGGTACTGCTCACGCGTCACACAAGGATGGTAAGCTGAACTAACAAGAATATGAAGAAAATGTGCCAAACCCACACAGGGAAATGAAAATCAATTCCCCTTTCTTGCATCAGCATCAAATTTTTATTTCTTGACAAGTTAGGAGTTCAGTGGAAGGGAAACGAAACGATTAAAATACAGATAACAAAACTAGGACCATTTTATATGACCAAATCATCTACTGCCCTCTTGTGGTTATGGCTAAAATAGCTTCAAAACATTGACTTGGAATCTGTTCAAATAACATACTGAATTGGTAGCCTGACAGGACTGGATTGTCTAGTCCAGCTAGTTATGTTGTGCTGTTAGTAGCTAGATCATTTCTAACTTAAATAATGACATATAAATGAATCAGAATGAATATGAACAATAAAAAATCTACACATATCCACAATCTAGAGAGAGAAATGTAACAGTATATTCATATGCAAAGTCTTAATATAATAGCATTATTAGCTGGAATTAAACCTGTATTTTTCTTTGCTATAATACAAAAACCATTACAAAATTATTAGATTAGGATTAGTTAGGATTACAAAATCTATTTTCCCAGGCTTTCTCCAGTGGAGGGGGATTTGTACTGTTGAAAAGAAAGGATGACCTTTTTGTGGCTTTTGATCCAATAACATTTTTGCATGTGATTTTTTAAAAACATGTATGAGCCAAGAGCATTGGAGAGACATGCGACAACCTGAAATCAAAGGATGAATAAATATTATTTAAAGAATTTTTACAGCCTTTTGTTTCATATCAGTTTTACACTTTTGTTAATAATGGAATTTATGAGTTCAAAACATATTGCTAAATACTGTATAAGTATGTCCTGCGTGATAGAAATGATGAGGTATTATCCTCATAGACTTTAAGGTCAGAGGAGACCATCTAATCTGACCACTTGCACGTTGCAGGCCACAGAATCTCACCTACCCGCTGCTGAAACAGACTCATAACCTCTAGCTGAGTTACCTCAAATCATGGTTTAAAGACTTCAAATTACAGAGAATTCACCATTTACACTACTTTAAATCTGCAAGTGACCCATGCTACAGAGGAAGGCAAAAAAAACCAAACAGGGTCTCTGGCAATCTGACGCGGGGAAATTCCTTCCCAACCCCAAATATGGTGATCAGTTAGACCCTGAGCATGTTGGCAAGACCCATCAGGCAGATACCTGGGAAAGAATTCTCTGTAGTAATTTAGAGCCCTCCCAATCTAGTGTCCCATCTCCAGCCATCGAGGATTTTTGCTACTGGTAGTCACCAGATGGGCCACATACCATTGTAGGCAGTCCCATCATACCATCCCCTCCTTAAATTTATCAAGCTCAATCTAGACACCAGTTAGGTTTTTTGCCCCCACCCCAACTGCTCCCCTTGGAAGGCTCGTCCAGAAATTCACTCCTCTGATGGTTAGAAATTCTGTCACTTATCACTGGCACTGAAGGCCAGACAATGGACACACTATAATAGAAATGGAGTCTTCACAAACGTGAAAATTAAGGGTCAGATTCTCCACCCCTGTTCCAGATGCTCAGGTAGCACAAAAAAGGATAGCTGCCATGTGAAGTAACTGGGGATTCCCCTTACAATGGATAAACCCCAGATGATGTAAATCTGACACAGCCAGCTCTACACCACCTTCTCCCACCCATCATAAGGTGCATTCTGGAGCAGTCCAGGGCCTGCCTGGAGTATGCTGAGCTCTGGCTCTGCTAGGCCAACAGAATGGTCTCAAGGCGACTGTTACTGCCATTGTAGTTAAGAGCAGCCTTTAGGGTGCTCTAAATTACAGTGGGATTCATTTCAGCCTCTGGTTAATCCAAGGATTGGGAGAGCTCATTCAGGTCCTGTACCAAGTGCAGGATGGCTAGACCTGGGGGTTTGGTCCACTTCAGTTTAACAATTCAAAGCAAAACCCTAATCAAAACACCTAACTTTAGCTAGATTAGAGCTGATCAACATTTCAATTTTTTTGTTTTGTTGAAAAATGGTCTTTTATCTAAATTGGATAATTTTGCAAAAAAAACAAAGTTTGTTTTATTAAATTGGAAAATGGACAATTTAGACTTCTCATTTTCTTATTTATTTATGATTTAATCCTCTCCTACGTTTTCAGTAGCAAGGAGAGGGAGAGGGAAAAGAAAAATGGGGGGGGGGGGAGAAGAGGATGAAAAATTTGAAGACAGAAAAAATTCTAAATGAAAATTTTACATAAAAAGTTCACATGTTCAAAAAAGCCAAACTCTGTTCCTTTTTGAAATATGTGGCATGAAAGTCACTTCAACATACTGAATTTTTTTGGTGTGATTTTTTTTTCTTCAACCTGATCTATCAAAATACAATATTGATGAAGGGGGGCACAGAGGAAAGGCTGTTTGAGAGAATATGACCATTAAGAGATTTTATCAAGTAGCTTGAGGCGTAGAAGGTGTACACTCCTCTGTTCTAATCCTTCCACTGCTACTGACTCCTTCTATGGTGTCAGGCAAGTCACTTGGAAACAATGAAATAAATATATCTGTCAAATGGAGAGAATACCTCACTGGGATGTTGCAAGGATGTATTAGCTAACATTCGCAGTGGTGCACTGGTGGCATGCATTACATAAGTGTTAAGTATTGTTACTCCGCAGTATGGTGATGAAGTGAATAGGTTTAGATTACAATTGAAAATGGAACTTCCAAGTCTCAGAGAAATACAGACAAGGTGAGAACTAGAGACCAGCCAAACCGGGGGAGGTTTTGGTTTCTCAAACATTTTCTTATTCAGATCTTCATTTTGCCAGATCAAAATCAGGGGTTGTTGAGTTCAGGGAAGTTCAATGAATGTCTCTGGTTCTGACATGAAGAATCAGCTACAGATGTTGGATTAATATTATAACCAACCACACACTGCTCCTGTTTAGGGGAGTAGCTATCAGTGTGCATGGAAATGCCACACTGATAGCAAGGATATCAAACATTCACAAAAGTTAATTGATAAAACATTAGCTGGGGGACCAATATTAAGCCAAATAGCCTTCCTCAGGGTTACCTCCTTCCCATTTCCTTTCCTCTCCTCTTGTGTTCTACCCATTTGTGTTTCTGTCTTGTCCTCTAATGCGCATCATGCATGCAAATCTTTCAAAAGGGCATTTCCACTCCAGAGAGGCAAGCATACTGCTATAATCAGCGCCCTGAATATACAATTTCATGGATGTAAAATTTGTTTCAGAATACTTCTTGCTGCAGATTTACGCTATAGGGTTCCCAACCAGTGCGTTGTACTGGGTCCTGTCCAGGGGCATCTCCCCTTCCGAATTACCCTCATCCCTTCTCCAGCTCTACCCAATCTTCTTTCCCTCTCCACCTACCAGCACAAATCTAGATCCCAAATCCACATCCTGCTCCTCACCTCTAATGGCATGCCCCATCCCAGGTTTTCCCTTCATCCCCATCCTCTCCACCTCCCACTCCAGGTGCTGCTGCCATCTCCACTCCTCTCATGCCCCCATTCCTATCCTCACACCCATCCCCCTTGTTAGCCATTCCTTGCTCCCCTTCTCTGATGTCTCTGGAATGCCCATTCCATCTCTGAAGTGATCACAGCCATCCACAACCTCTTCATCTCTCACTTCCTCCAGCTCCTAGCTCTCCCAGAGACCTGGTCCCTTCATCTGATATTGCCTCTGCAGCTGCCCTCTCTTACACTCCCTGCCTGGATCAGATCATGGTGGGGGTGTTAGGTCTTACTCTTCTGTCCCTGCTGCTTCCAATTCATCCCTTCTCCCACCTTTCTCTCTCCTTTTGAACAGCTCTACATCTGACTTCTCTCCTCTCCCCCTCCATCTTGCTGTTCATCCACTGTTCACCCAACTCCTCCCCATCAGCATTCCTCTCTGATTTCAGCTCCTGGCTCTCTCTCTTCCTCTCCTCATAATCTCCCACACCTATCCTCAGTGTCTTCAGCTGAGAACTGAGTTAACAGACTACGGCCCAAAGTTACTGTGGGGGAGTATTTTATTTATCATTCATATGGACAGATTGTTGCTGTTTTCCCAAGCTTGTCCTGTGCTCCCTTTTCTTCTAATAAAGTTTTCTTTGTTTCAGACACAGACTCAGTGCTTGCGAGTGGGGAAATATTGCCTATTAAGGGTGCCCCAGGAAATTTGGGGGATGGGTTGGAGGTGGACCAGGTAGTGGTTGTTAATTTTAAGAAAGACCACTTGCTATTGGAATCTAGCCATTGTTGCTACTGCCAACACTTGGCAGAAGGGTTACACTTAACAGCTTCTAAACTCTGTCAGAGTTTCTCTATGTCTAACCCTGGAGAACTTAAGAGTGCCATTGGGTAGGTGCAGCTATTGAGCTTCTAAATGCTAAAAGTCATTGCAATGCTTCTAAACTCAATGGGGACAGGAATGGATCTTAGACGTTCTGCCACATATTACCGGGGAATCTTCTTGATATTCATAGGGAAGGATTGCATCTTGCAACCCAACGAAGTGGCATTATGTTCACCAGTAAGAGTCCTTCCCATTGAATATTAGTGGGAATAAATTGGCTTCCTGTGAATCGTCTCTATTAAACATCAGATATGCCTATTTTCCACATACAGCTTAAATGGAGTGTACTTTATATTTACTTTTGCATTTGTTCCTAGCTTTGTGGTTGTGTGAGGGCCAACATCAAGAAAGACTGAATTGGGGACCTCCAGAGCTGAAAGCAGGAGTTTCCATGGCTTGAGCTAAAGAGCCAGATTCTTAAAGTCAGTGATAACAGAGTCATCCTCTGTGGCTCAGACACAGCGGGGAATACATATCACACTCTGACCAGTGGGTTACCTGTGTACTGTTTGGCAGACTAGTTACTGCTTCTTTGAGCTTTAAAAATGTGATAGCTAAAACAAAAATATTTAACCAGAGAAGAGCATCAGACAGAAGAAAATAAACTAATAAAAGACTATAAAAAGAAACACATTCCACAGAGTATTAGAATTTAAGGCCAGATGGGAATGTTATGATCTTCTAGTCTGACCTCCTGCATAATGCAGGCCATAGAATTTCACTCAGTAATTCTACAGTTGAATTAAGGTCAGTCTTGCAGTCTACTGATTGCACGATAAAATCAGGGCCAGCGCAACCCATTAGGCGACCTAAGCGGCACTACAATTTTGGGGACAGTGACCGCAGCGGTATTTCGGTGGCGGGACCTTCCGCCGCCTCTGTGGGGGGCAGCATTTCGGGGTGGGACCTTCCGCCACCTAGGGCGGCAGAAAAGCTGGCGGTGCTCCTGGGTAAAATGCAACTGTTAGGATTCAAGTTCAAAACCAGTCCTTAGATTCTGTTCAGACAGTTCTGCACTGAACCACTAGAGGGAGACATAAGGGGGAGAAATCATGCTGCAGTGCCCCTCTGGTGGAAAATGTTAACAGATATAAAGCAGTCACTAGGGCTGAAAGACTGTCTTTTCCTAAAGATCACAAGTTATCCACAGTCCTCAGCCCCACAGACAGCTGGTCTTTGGGGTATTCTCCTTTGCGTCAGAAGCTAGTGTTACCCCACTCACCTGTTGTGTTCCCCCAAAGTAGTGAACCTTTTCAGTAACACCTGAAGTGATTTCCACGTTATATATATATATGCCCCTTCCCAATCCTACAGCAGTGCCGTGAGGTTCCTGTTCTTAATGTTTGCAAAGAACTTTGAGATCCACAGTACAAATTATTATGACGATTAATAATTGTCTGACCTGTATCCATCTTCTCAGCCAGTTCCAAAATTATGAAAAGATTAGTTAGCAATCACCTCATTCATTACCGAGGCTCTCTCTTGCTTTCTCTCTGTTAGTCACATTTTCAAGCCCACCGTGGCAATACTGGCAGATTAACAATATTATTAATGCTTTCAATAAAAGATAAGTCTGCACAGCCTTCTTTATTGACTTGTCTAAAGGATTTAATGTTGTGAATCATTTTACTAAATAGGTTTTCAGAGATTGCTGTTCATTCTGAGTGGGTTCCAGAATTATTCATAGCTACATAAACAGTGTCATGTGATGGTTTTATATCTCAACCAAGTTTTATGACCAAAAGAGTATCTCCCACTAGGGTTTAGTTTGGCCCACTTTATTTTTCCATCTATAGTGTGTAAGGCAGCTGGAAGCTCCTCACTCCATCCTTAGGCTGACACCACCATTTGGTATTCTGCAAGTTGTCCTCAGTTACAAGCGTCAACTGAATTTTAACAGCAAGCCAAATATGTCCTGGCTTGCATTTGTTACTACATGTACATTAAACAAAAAATAGATGCTTGTTTTCAGCAGGAATAACACAACAGACATTGACTTTCAGGGCTTTTCTGAGATAATAACTACTAGTCAGACAGTACTAGAGCAAGCCTGAGCATATAAATATTTGGGTATCTGGCTAAACACAGTGCTCTAACCTTCCAAACATGTATCAGACTTGTGCAAATGAAAAATTACATCTGAACTGCTAAGGAGAGTAGTAACAGAAAGTTTCTGCTGTAAATTTACTTGTATTGATAGTATGATATAGTGACTGGAGTTCTGAGCTCGGAACCGGGAAGTATTGTATTTTAATCCTGGCTCTGCTTCTGACTTGCTGTGTGACCTTGGGAAACTCTCTCAACCTCTCTGCCTCAGTTTCCCCATGTGAAAAATAGAGATACTACTACACCTTACTTTGGGGTGCTATCAGAATTACAGATAGCTTATAGAGATATTTGAACAAGTAAAATGCTATGTGATTATACTTTAGAGCCAGGTGCGGCTCCAGGCACCAGCACAGCAAGCGCGTGCCTGGGGCGGCAAGCCACGGGGGGCAGCCTGCCAGTCGCCATGAGGGCGGCAGTCAGGCAGTCTTTGGCAGCATGTCTGCGGGAGGTCCGCCGGTCCCGCGGTTTCGGCGGCAATTCGGCGGCGGATACGCCGAAGGCGCGGGACCGGGGGACCTCCCGCAGGCATGCCCACTGAGGGCTGCCTGACTGCCGTGCTTGGAGCAGCAAAATACATAGCGCCACCCCTCTTTAGAGCCTTCCTAGCTCTAGCAGATGAAAATTTGTCATGGATATAAGACAACACCTGAGCTTCTCACACACCAACTGTAAGCTCCAAACAACAGAATAAAATAATACACTTCGTGAGTTAATCAGCAGCAGAGAGAAATGAACTGGCACAGAAAAGAGAAATGAACTGTTAGATGAGACTGGT
Organism: Trachemys scripta elegans; assembly: GCF_013100865.1. Lineage (NCBI taxonomy): Eukaryota > Metazoa > Chordata > Testudines > Emydidae > Trachemys > Trachemys scripta. The sequence goes on along the minus strand of NC_048300.1, from coordinate 130,517,712 downwards.
AAAGAGTCAAAAAAATAAAGAACAGGAAAGAATGATGTTTAGGCACTTAGGCCTACCCCAGAAGAATATTAAAAGCAATTTTCTTCCTTTGTTTTCTTTTTATACCTCTACTCATTTTTCCACAGAAATTGGGAGAAAACAAGTTGGGCAGAGGGTGCACACAGTTCCTGCCTTCACCAGCTCTCTCCCTGACATCTTGCAATGTTGCTCACTCTTATGACATTGGGTCTTGTGGTTTTGATGATTTTGTTAAAGCCCTAGCTACTAGTCATGCTATTATAGGAGTATCTCAGCTTTCAGTTACAACAAAACTTACGTTTCTAGCCCTCATGGTGGCAGCCAAAACCTTGTAAACGTGAACACTAAAGGCACACAACCCATAAGGCAAATAAAAAGAACCCTAACGTTTTATTTAAAATCTCATGATTTTTAAGTCAATCTCACAATGCTCTGGGGCCTGTTCTGTGATTTTTGCAGTTGGTGAGAATGCCATTGTCTGCCCTTTCTCCTACTTCCAAGGACACCAAAAAAAAAGTAAAATTTCTCTTTTACCTTTGCTCCTTTGGAGACGTTCAGTGTGTGACTCCAACCCCCACTAGAAAAGGAATCTTACCTGCTGCTGGTTGCTTCTCTGCCAGAGTTATGCTTGTCTGGGAGAAAGATTTCAAAATGGAGGATAGGGTTTTGATAGGGTAAGCCCCTCCCACAGGGAAAGCTATGATAATTAGTAGTAACAAATGTGAATGGGCAGATCTTTGAACCTGGCTGATTTTCTGATATTCTTTTGTCAACCGACTCGTGTTGATGGAATCAGTCTATTGACCATTGGGTAGGGGAGAGGCTCCTCAAGGAAAGTTGATTGGGTCAGATTGACAAGTCTGTGCAGTCTATCCTCCTGCTTGTACATTAATGAACCCTTCTTAAAGGGAGCCAGAGGGTGGAGAAAAGATAAACTCTTAAATGGAGACCTGTGTGATAGGACAGCCAAACTGAGGTGCTATAAGCCACTTTTTATGTGCATGTTCACACATACGTGGCATCCATGTGATCAATTACAGAGCCAACCAATAAACTGCACTTATCATACACACTTGACTACCTCAGCTGTCTTCTCCTCACTAATCCATTTCAACCAGGGCTTTTTCTAACAGTCAGGACTTCTGAGCAGTTCCAACTACCACTAAAAACATTTATAAAAACCCCAACAACCTACCTCCATGGCTTATGGAATCCTTCCTCCTTTCCTCTGCAAACTAGGCTGGCAGGAGATGCAGAAAGGGCACAGATTAGTTCTGCAGAAGTAGAAGGAGTACCAGGAACTTTATACCATATTAAACTTTATACCATTAAAAAGGGCCTGTAGTGGATGGGAGATTTCTTTCCCAGTTAAGTAAAAAAAGCACCTGGGTTTCCAGTGGAGGGCAGGGGCAATCACACTGAAATCATTTTAAATGATCTAAAACCCTAGTCCTGCAAACACTTATGCATATGATTAATATGGCACAGAAGTCAAGTTAAGCAGATGTGTAAGTGTTTGCAGGATTGGGGCCAGAAGCATTTCCATGTATTTTGGTAAAGTATCGAGCACATACAGAATGTTCCTGAATGTTCCTCCAGGTCTTTGTCAGCTGTGAATAATGCAAACATCACATAATCATGCCAATAAATCCTTATTCCACACCATATCATCGTACAGTTCCTACACAATATTCTAGCTGCTGGAGTGCTATTGTTGCCTAAGAATTTCTAGTATCAGAGGGGTAGTCGTGTTAGTCTGCATCTGTAAAAAGCAACAAAGAGTCCTGTGGCACCTTATAGACTAACACATGTATTGGAGCATAAGCTTTCATGGGTGAGTACCCACTTCGTCAGACGCATGTAATAGAAATTTCCAGAGGCAGATATAAATATGCAGGCAAGAATCAGTCTAGAGATAACAAGGTTAGTTCAAACAGGGAGGATGAGGCACTCTTCTAGCAGTTGATGTGTGAACACCAAGGGAGAAGAAACTGCTTTTGTAGTTGGCTAGCCATTCTCAGTCTTTGTTTAATCCTGAGCTGATGGTGTCAAATTTGCAAATGAACTGAAGCTCAGTGGTTTCTTTTGAAGTCTGGTCCTGAAGTTTTTTTGCTGTAAGATGGCTACCTTTACATCTGCTATTGTGTGTCCAGGGAGATTGAAGTGTTCTCCTACAGGTTTTTGTATATTGCCATTCCTAATATCTGATTTGTGTCCATTTAACCTTTTACATAGGGATTTCTAGTTGCTTATAACATTCCACAGCATTCAGATTAGACGCAACTTGCCAGGCCTGATCTTTTTAACCCAAGGTGCTGGGGTTTTTTTTTAATCCAAAACAGTTCAGCCTTTTTTGAATGAGGAAGTTGGGAGCTGAGGGGTAGGGTTACCATACTTCCGGATTTTCCCGGACATGTCCGGCTTTCTGGGCTCCAAATCCCCGTCCGGGGGGAAATCCCAAAAAGTCGGACATGTCCGGGAAAATCGGGACATGCGGGGCCAGCGGCTGGGCCGGGGGCTCGGGGGCCAGCAGTGCGGTGCCGGGGACTGGGCCGGGGGCTCGGGCGCCGGGCTGGCGGTGCGGTGCCGGGCCAGGGACCGGCAGTGCTGGGTGGGCCGGGGGTGCTCGGCCGGGGGCCCGGAGGCCGGGCCGGGGACCGGCAGTGCTGAGCGGGCCGGGGGTGCTCAGCCAGGGGCCCGGAGGCCGGGCCGGGGACCGGCAGTGCTGGGCAGGCCGGGGGTGCTCGGCCAGGGGCCGGGCCCCGGGCCGGCACCCCAGGGCCCGAACCGACCCAGGCTGGAGACGCCGGGGGGCCAGCCTGGGCCGCGCCTCCTCCCCCCACACCCCCCTTACCTGCTTCAGGCTTCCTGCGAATCAAATGTTCGCAGGAAGCAGGGGAGGGGGCGGAGTTGGGGCGGGGACTTTGGGGAAGGGGCGGAGTTGGGGCAGGACTGGGGGCGGGGCCGGGGCCCCATGGAGTGTCCTCCTTTTGGAGGCTCAAAATATGGTAACCCTACTGAGAGGGGCAATTTCCCCAGTTAAACAACTGATTCTTGTGGCTTTTTTCTCAAAAGGATCTATTGCTGTAGAGGAAGTTGTAAGAAATGATCCAGGTACTGTAAGGTTTGAGGCCTTTTTCTGCAGCCATATTAGGACAACAACAGCCATGAGCCAAGAGGCAGAAAGTCACATCCTCACATTCCTTCTAAATTACATTAAAACAATGAAATATCAGGCTGTTAAGTTAAGGCGGTCCTGTCCTAATAGTACCCACCACCACCAGATAAAGAAACAGATCTTAAGATGTTTAAAGAAAACTTTGTTTGATAGCATTCTGTCTGGCAAGGAATCATTTATCACCAGTTGTGGTTGTGAAACATCTACTTCTTTATTGTTTTGCCTTTATGGTCCCCACTTCCCACAGCTCCAATTGGCTGGGAACGGCGAACTGCGGCCATTGGGAGCTGCGGGGCGGCCGTGCCTGCGGACGGTCAATGTAAATGAACTGTCTCATGGCCCATCAGGGTAATGTTGCCCACCACTGCCCTAGAGTGTGCAGGTAACAGTACTCTTTAGCTACTTCATTTAGGAATAGAAGTCTTTAAAGAGACAGATGCAACCTTGCATCCCCAAGACCTCAGCTTCAAATATTCCCAAATACTGGGGAAGTTCAGCTCCATTCCCCTGAATCCTGATACAGCACTAAATATCATGGCTTGGACTACTTTGTAATGATCATCCAATTACAATAGTGGTGCTGGGATAGGCTATGTCAGTGATCTCCATTGGTTAGTAACAGATCATTGTTTGTAGGGCCTGCCTAGGGCAGAGGTTCCCAACCTCTATTGTTGAAGAACAACTTTGTGACAGTTTCAAGGATGGACACCCACGCTGCCCCAGTACCCCATTTCACTATGCTTGGAACAGTTGCCATGTCCCTACTGCTTTCTGTCCATTCTGTCTCCGCGTCTCCTCTCCTGTTCTGTCTCCACTGCTCTTTTCCAGGTTTGTCTTGTTTTTTGCTCTCACTTTTGCTGTCTATTTGCATTCACTTTTTCCCTTTTTTTCCCCTTGGTTTTTGCTCCTTGTTGCTCCCTGTTCCACCCAACGTCTGTGTGCTGCTCAGAGTGAGAAGCATCCATCGGAGGCTCGTTGGGGTCAGGCTACACATCCTCACGGCTAAGTTGCGTTGAAAGAGCCAAGATACAAAGCATGGGTTGGTCCATTTATGGCTATTAGTCAGGATGGGCAGGGTTGGTGTCCCTAGCCTTTGTTTGCCAGAAGCTGGGAATGGGCGACAGGGGATGGATCACTTGATGATAGCCTGTTCTGTTCATGCCTTCTAGGGCACCTGGCATTGGCCACTGTCAGAAGACAGGATACTGGGCTAGATGGACCATTGGTTTGACCCAGGATGGCCATTCTGATTATCTTAAACTCCAGTCTGTAGCCCTGTATGTATTCTGCTCATATAGCCAGCTGGATTAGAAACTGCCACAGAAACAGGGAGGAAGGTAGGTTTCAAGGAGCTCCCAACCGCTTTACCCACAGCAGTACATTTGCAGTGGGGAATTGGAAGATTTCTCTAGCCCTGGACTATAAAACAGTGTCTGAGGGGGATCTCTCCAGGTTCTATTTCCCATTTAAATGCATTAGGTTGAAATTCCACTGGGTAACCAGAATACTTGAAAAATTCATTCTCTATGATTGAAGGCCTAATCCTGCAAACACTTAAGCATGTGCTTGACTTTAGGCAGATAAGTAGTGCCACTGGGTGAAATCCTGGCTCTACTGAAGTCGATGGCAAAATTCCCATTGACTTCAACAGGGCCAGGATTTCATTCATTAACTATAATGGAACTATTCTTGTGCTTCAAGGTATATACGCGCTTAAATGTTTGTAGGATCCGGGCTTAGATTATTACCTTAAACTCAGACACACAACAAGTATCTATATATTGGTCTATAAGTGGATCGTTTAAATGCATACTAACTGTCAGCACTTCAGAGATTCCTCTAGTGTAAATAGTTAGACAATGAAGATTTGCAAACTGCAGAGCTATTCTGAATAAAGACATGAACAGCAAAGTATTTTATATCCTTTTGCTATCATTTAAACATCAATTACATACAGCATTAAGACCAAATATACAGATTTTCATATGTATATACATTGATCAACATAGTGCACAATTTAAATTTATGTTACAATCAAGTGTACAAGTTTAAATATGGCTTTATAAACTAGTAGTAATAACTATGCTAAAATAATTTATGTCTCATGTAGGTTCACACACAAACAATGGAATGCAGCTGTACCACTAGATTCCCCGATTAGCAATGTGTTACTTCATGATGTTGGTAAACTTTTGTACACCGTATAATCAGTTGTAACCCCCCTCCACCCTCCCCAACACACACATACTCTATTTTCAGAGGTTCTCAACCTTTTTCTTTCTGAGCCTCCCCCCACCCCCGCCCCCACAACATGCTATAAAAAACTCCACGCCCCCTCTGTGCCACAATAACTGGTTTTCTGCATATAAAAGCCAGGACCGGTGTTAAGGGATAGCAAGCAGGGCATTGTCCGGGGCCCCATGCCACAGGGGCCACAACGAAGCTACATTGCTCAGGCTTCAGCTTCAGCCCTGGGTGGCAGGGCTCAGGGACCTGGCTTCAGCCCCATGCGGTGGGGCTTCGGCTTTCTGCCTTGGGCCCCAGCGAGTCTAATGCTGGCCCAGCTTGGGCCCTGGGCCCCTGAAACCTGCTCAAGGCCCCCTAGGGGACCCTGGACTCCTGGTTGAGAACCACTGCTCTATTCTGTCCATAACACGGTTGGATTATATATTATAATTATAAAAACTTTGGGTCCCGCAATTCTCAAATATTCTGAAAATATCAACCTGTATATTCTAGGAAAGATTAGTCAGAATAACAAATTATAATGAGAGGTGGAGGACCACACGCAAACACACTGTTCTGTAAGAATACCATTACAAACAGTGAAGTTGAAAAAGTAAGGGCTAAACCCTGCTTGTCGTACGCCAGTGAGTAGTCTGATGGAGGCAAATTGTTAACCGTGAGAGTTATTAGCCATTGGAATAGAGTAACAAGGGATATGACAGAATCTTCATCTCTTGGAACCTTTGGGTGAAATCCTGACCTCAGTGAAGCTAAGGGGAGTTTTGCTATTTACTTCTGTGGGGCTAGGATTTCACTCTAAGTCAAAATTAAATGTCTTTCTAAAACGTATGTTCTAGTTCAACCCCACATTGTTGGACTTGATGTGGGAATTATTGGGTGAAATTATATGGCCTGTGTTATGCAGAATAGACTAAATTATAAGCAGGCCAAACAGGGTTTGGCCCTAGAGATTCAGCAATAAGATTCCTGTGCTGTACACACATGCTTCATTTCTTTTCCCAGTACCGAATCATGGAACTTCAAAATCTATGCAAATAAGAAGCACTTTGTGTTACTGACTACAGAAAAGGAATGAAAGAGAGGCCCTCCATGATGACCATCAAAGTAAGGAGTCCTCAAAACTGCTGAGTCAGAGCTGATTACTTTTGCACATGTCTCTCCGCTAAGGCAAAGAAATTAAGACCAGAATGAGCAGTTCTCCCATCCCACCCACACATGGGCCTGATTCTGTGAGGTACAGAGGGTGCCTTCAGCTCCTACTGATTTAATCTGGAACATAAGAGGATAGGAACTCAGGATATATGGGACTGGATCAGTGACTCCAGCCCCTGCTCTCCCAGACAACCCCATCTGTACCTGGAATTGAAGGCACACAGTATCTCACAGCATCAGGCTCACTGATAAGTCTAAAACTAAACTCCTTGTGAGGCTGTCTGGACAAAAACCATTTCCAAAAGTCTCCTACCAGGTCTAACATCCTTTAATAAACACACCGACAGTTCTCCAGAACAAACACAGATCTTTGTGAAAGGACAGCCCAATAACCTCCTCACAGAATAGTTAACACCTATCAAAAGAAATATCTTGTCTATTTAGCTCTAAAGAATACCTGCAATTTATGGCACTATAAAGCTACTGTACATACTGTAACTGGGTGCTTCAAAGATCTACATAGTCAACTTTGTCTATGAGACATTATGGATGGTTAGACAGAGCTACCTTGACATTCCTCTAAACTGCAGTCACCAATGTACATATATGTGACTCATTGCTGTATTATGTACATCTGTTTCCACCTCCCAAACACTGGGGTAGGCAACATAATTTTGCATTTAATGAGCATAATTTGATGAATACAAAACATATCCATGGGGTACTCAGGTCAAAATCCACTTTAGTCCATCCCTTTCCACAGAATTTCACTTGCTGAGCACCCCTGCATAGATCTTTCCACATAACACGTTTTTCCCCCAGGCAACATTTTGTAAGGTTTATTACTTGACAGATAAAATCATTCCGATGGAAATAGCAGGAAACTGTCATGATCACTTGAGCAGACACCACTGACAAAAGGAAATTTGTGTCTGGACTGTTGCTAAAAAAATTTTCAGGCAATATTTTTCAAAGAGAAAATGGATTCAAAGGGACACTGTCAAGGTTTTAAAGATCAAAATGCATGACCTACAGGGTTATAATTGGATGGGGACAGTCCTCCAGTTTTTAAACATCGTTTGATTTGTTTTTTAAATCTAGCACAACATTCATGAGATTTTTGTAGGACTTCTAAACACAACAGTGCATGATTCCTCTCCTGACTGTAGTCAGAAACAGTGGGCTCTGCTGACGTTGCTGTTGGTGCTAATGGTTATAAACAAATCCACTTCAGCATGACAAGGTGCTATACAATATGAAGTTGCAATTGCTGTTAAACAAGAAACAAGCAAAACGTAAGAAGCTAATCACCCTTTGCCACATGGAAAAAGGGGCTAAAAATATTTATTCATCATCCTCAGAGGGTTTTATAAAAACAAACTTAAAATAATAATTAACAGTTGGACAGTGATATTATTAAAAACAAAACTGAGGGGGGGAATGCTCTGACTTTTAACAAAATAAAAATAAAGAGCCAGATTCTGATTTTACTTAGACGGTATAAATCAGGAGTGACTCCAGAGAAGTCAATGGAGTTACACTCACATAAAACAGTGTAAGAGCAGAGGCTCAGATTGTCTCTTTCCATTGTAAGAGCTGGGGAAGGAAACACCACATAATTCCACCCCCTCTTCCTGTGCAGAGCCCAGGCAGCATAAAGATCCTTCTACAGCAGCCAGGGAAGGGATGGGTGGAGCAAAAGAGGCACCTACCTGAGCCCTCTTTCGGTAAAGAAGAGGGGAGATCCATGTATGGAGGATTCTTCCATATATGGACCGGGAGGGAGGGGGCACAATCTGGACCACAATCAAATTCAGAGGGATGGATACTGATAGATTAATAAGTAATCCAAAATTCTAATCCACTATACTCCTCTAGTAAAGAATACTTCTGGCTGCCCCAGTTTCAGTATCCTACATTACAGACCTAAAGATCCACGTTTGATTCCCAGGGCCAACCTCTTGCATTGTGAGCCAGCACGGACTGTGACTGCTACGCAGGCAATGCATGTAGTGCCTGATCCTGGAAGATAGTAACTGTTTTCTGAGTGAGTTGAAGGCCCTTAGACCCATTCCTTCTGAATCAAAGGGGTATTCCATTTTCCCCCCTTCTGTGTTCTGTATAGTTAATCTCCATTTTGTCCCCTGATTTATTATCCTTGCCCTCACTATTACAAATGACTCTTGTTCTTTGGCTGAGGAAGCATGGCTAAGATTCTCTATGGAGCTTCTCAGCAAAGATATATTTCATCAGAGAGCTGGTCAAAAGAGGTAGGTATTTTCCATGAAAAATTTTGAAGGAAATGAAAATTTTGCATTTCTGACAAAAAAATTCCTAAAAAGTTTTAGCGGGGGGACTTGTCCTCTCACTTTTTTGCCATTTTAAAAAGAAGCAGGAAAGTAAAAATGCAATGTTTAATTTCTCATTTTTTGTCAAAAAACTAAAGATTTGAACCAAAACTATTTTTATGAATTTATTGTGAAGAGGCATTTGTTTTAGCCAAAACACATTTTCCATTGAAAAAAAGTGTGAACAAAATATTTTTTGACCAGCTCTAGAAGGAAAAACAGTTGCTATTTGTTTCTGAACAGGCTAAATTTAGGATAAAAATTTCCTGTCATGCCTTGAAAATATGACGTACATGTATATTTAACATACATACATAGTTTCTGCAATTTCTTCTAAATTTTAAATCAAAACAATACTTTAAGCAACACAAAAATGCACACTTTTCCAGGTTATCCATGATGAGGAAAATGTTACTAACCTCCTCCTTTAAAAAACCTGAGTTGCTCCTAAGAAACAAAAGGCATGGCATGTGTTGTAAATACATTCACACAACTGAGCAATACATAGACAAATCAGTGCAGCTAGAAAATCGCAGCGGATACTGACAAGGGCTGCTGCATTTGTAGTCTCTTTGGATCCTTACAAATTTTTTTAAAATGTTACTTTTCTAAAACAAAATGTGTTACTGTGCTTGTCAGTTTCAAGTTAAGCCTTCACTGGAAAATTTCTGGATATTCAGAATAAAAATAAAAATCTTAGCTCATAAAGTGACTATTGCACAACTTATTTTTCCAACCTAAATTTCAATGGAGATACTTCTATCTTAAATACACTTCCTCCTTCTTTAGGGACTAAATCTGCAATTCTAAGAGTAACAATTTTTATTCAAGTGGCCCTATTGATTTCACATGAACCTGTTGATACAGCAGACACATTGGTCCAAATATTATTAGACCAGTTTCAATCCAGGGAGGTGTTCCAGGTTTACACTGTTCTAACTGAGGTCACTGTGTCTGTGACTTCCATGGGAAAACTAGCATACGTAAGCTTTACTCACATGAATACGAGATGTAGGATCAGGGCTTTTCTCCCCACACTGTTTGCCTGCCTCTGTAATACAGAATTCTAAGTACTGGAGATACCGAGAATCGGCCATCTAAATTCAATCCCCTTCCCTCTCCCATTCCTGCTGTTGTGTGGGGTTTCTAATATCTAAAGACCACCTCCAGCAAGTGTTTGTCACAAGACATGACACAGATTTTTAATGATTTTGCTCTAACCACCTCTCTCCAAGGCGTACATATGGAAGCATCAAAATGCATGAGAATACACAACAGTGGGGGCAGGGAACCTTGTTAGCATTCTAGTCATTTGTAGTGAAAGGCTCCAGAGTGCTTTTATTTTTCACTCTCCCCAGAGATGGGAAGACACCAATAATCATATCCTCTAACTAGGTTTTTATTTGCCATTCTGAGTGAAAACGAGTCTAGTTCTCTATCAAGGTATAGAATATATCATACAGTTATAAGGGAGATTCTGTTCAGATAGGCTTGAGGTCAGGAATTAGGAAGAATTCAGATACCTAAGAACACGATGGACAGAATGCTGCTCTCTCACTGGTTGTACACCAGTTTAACTTCACTCATTTCAGTGGTTACTGCTGTTTATAGCAATGTGGGATCAGAATCAGACCCCATGAATTTAGAGGGGGAAAGTTAACCCTTAGGCTTCTGGTTAGATTGAATCCTTTCCCTTTATGATGGACCACAGTCACAGACAGATTTGTCAGCCTCCACAACTGGGGAAGATGCAAGTGCCTTATAACTCAGGTTAATCTTTTAGCTACAGTAGCTTATTGCTGTGACATCCGTTTTCAGCAGTGTACTCGATACCTGAAACTCAAGCTCCTGACATCAAAAAGTTGAAAAAACACTGCCTTCAAATATAGAGCTTTGAAAGTTAAATCAATATATAAACAAAACAAACAAAACAGATACAAACCAGGGTCACATCTGACATTTTTAAAGAATAAATTCCCCTCTCAAATGTGATTCTTTTGGTCAGAGTTCAACGTCTGAATTTCTTCAGGTAACACCTGGGTTAAATGATCTGTGGGGTTTCAAAGGCGTTTCCGACCAAGCATGTCTGTCCTTTTGGTTCCAAGGCTTTACCCTTTGTGTCCTGTGCTTTGTGCTTAGTTTGCTGACGTGGTTCCTAAATGCTTGGATTGCACCTTCCTCTCCATCATCTGCAAGTCAACTATAGCTCAGATTCATTCCCTGAATCGTACTCATCCGTGAGATTGGAAAGCTTTGATAGAAGCATGACTGCAAAGGAACGTCTGGCCTATTTTAAGAAACAAACACAAAACTATGCATCCCACGCTACGCAAGCCATCAGCTGTCTTCATAATAGCGGTTCCCACCTAAACACAAGGAGCAGTTGCCAGGGTGGCTGTGGATCTCCACATGTGAACTGTGACTCTCCCATTCCGGATCCACGGCCGGCTCTGTGATTCCCCGGAACAAGCATCTTCCAAGCTAGAGGGAGTCTTCACAATTAGTGAAAAGATCCACAAAAAATTAATTTTCTTTTAAAGCTTTGGGAAACTCCTCCATTTATTTTGAATTCTCAGTATTAGGAGAAGCAATAACAACCATGAGACGAGTCATCAACTGCCCCTTTTACTCTTAGCTGCCCAGAATACAAGATACAGGAACAAGTTATTTATCAGCTGCATGACTAGTAATGTTGCAAAGTGGTCCCATTCATGTAACAACTTTTCCTAAACCATGAAAGCCATGCATAAAACATTTTAAGGGACACCGTCAAGATTCGTGGACCCAAAATCTGATTTTTCTTAAATATATTTACAAACACCTTGACACACTTTAATTCCTCATATGCTTTTTCTCTGCTTGAAATCAGTGTCAGCATCCAGTCTGGCATGGGGAAATCCACACAGGCTACAGAACTGGCATAGCCAGCTAGTTCTCTACTACCCATTCCCACCCACCTGTTTATAGGGAGTGTGTCAGGTGCCCTAGACCCAATGTAAACGACCTACCTAGCCTTCCCATGTTGAGTTCTCCTCTGGCACTTCTGAGGATCTGGTATCTTGAATTTACATAGCGTCTTATACCCTGCAGCACTCCAAAGTGCTTTGCAAACTTTGCTAACTCATACACAAAAACTACAGAGCAGGGATCGGCAACCTTTGGCATGCAGCCCGCCAGGGTAAGGACCCTGGCGGGCTGGGCCCGTTTGCTTACTCTGGAGGGCTGCATGCCAAAGGTTGCCGATCCCTGCTATAGAGACTGAAGTGTCCAGCACTGCAATGCAGTTGACTCTGGGGAGGTGCATTCTAGGTGTTTAACTTAACAGTATCTAGCAAGACCAAACAACAGTTCGCACCAGGAAGTGGAAAGAACACTTGACATAATCGAAACTGCAAGGGGAATTTGAATGGGCAGAGTATATATACCTGAGATGGGGTTTAGCCAAGACTCCTAAACAATCTTCTAGGGGATTGTTAGGTAATAATTTAAAATACTTTGAAGTCTCCCTTTCAACTAAAAAAGTTATAAAACTGAAAGATTTCAAGCTATTGTACAGAATAGGAATTATAAAATGTTGCTTTTTGCATGAGCACATTTTCTTCTTGCCTTTATTGATGGACAGTCTGTGAAAGCACTGGAGACCAAACCCCTACTCCTCTCCTATACACACTCATGCGTAACGTACACACCCAGAGAGCAAGAAGCTGTTGAGTAAAGTTGCCCTGGCATCCTGTTGCATTAATACAGTGCAATCACTGCTTACCAAGGAGGGAGAGGGGAATTCCAATAAACCCTTTTCCCTTTCTATCAACCCCCTGCTGTGACCATGAGAAACTCAACACAAAGCAGTGCTCATGACCTCTCTGCTCCACCTGTGGTAGGTTTACTCGCATGATTTTGGAATCTGTTTTCAGTGGGAGCAATATGTAGGACTGAGATCCTGCTACTCTCTGGGTCTCTTGTTTGCCTATTTTTGTTCTAATTGTTTAACTTAGGCTCTATCTGAATGGATTTACAAAATGAAATAAGAGTGAAATAGTCCAGGTAGCATGTGAAATGTGTCAAGCACAATGATCTCTTCCACACTGGCATGAACGTGGGAAAGTTGGACTGGTCCCAAGAAGTGGCATTTCTGACACAAACGGAGAAGTGCTTGGATACATCACTTGCATTGTGCGTGATCTGTATAATCATCCATGTCCACATCAGAATCAAAGAGAGAGTGTCCAGTATAATCCGTGTCAGGGGTTTGAGAAATACTGTTCTCTGTCCCCTCCTCATCAAATGTTTCTGTCCTTGAATAAAAGCTGAAGTCCTGCAATGGGGTGTGAGGCTTGCTAGCTTCACTACTTTCCTCAGATTCGTACAAGGTGTTATCATCGTCCTGGTGCCACTCTGGCCAGAATTTCCTCCTTATTCTTTCACAGTACATAGCAAGGTTAATCAGTTCACCTGCAACATAGTAAAATAAGCCAGTGTAAATACTCCTAATCATTAATCCTGTGACCATGTTCACTGCAAAGAAAAGTCACAGGAGCTGTCTTAAAAGAAATCTTCCTGGCTTGTTTCCAGGGAGGCATTAGAGATCTCTTTCCAAAAGGCTAAGATACGATCAAACATAGTAACGGTGCCGTATACAAGTTCAGTCAAAGGAAAAATGCAAATGGTTGTGACTTGATTAACGTACCTGTGGTAAGCAGGGTCAAAATGAAAGGATTATGTCTGAGTGTGGCTATAAAGTTAAGCAATTAGAATTAATCTTCATGAATGTGACTCAAAGGGAAAAGATTACTGATTTTATAAATCTGTCACAATAAAATTGTTATGCATTTTGTACAAACCTGGCATCCAAAGTCAGAATTTGGCCATACATATTCTATGTATTTATTAAAAGAATGTCGTGCAATTGGAGGCAAATTTTGGTTTTGGACCACAAGATGGCAGTACTGTTTGCAAGATAAATTTGGCATTTGACACACCGAATTTTTACATGGTCACTGTAGCACACCCTTAGGTATTGTACACATTAGGGATGGAAGGATGGAATGAAAGTATTTTTCTTATATATTTATGAAAATATTATAAAAACCTCAGTGAAGGACAAAACACAACAGTACATCCAGGAAAAACACTTGTTGTGTGCAGTATTTCATAGCATGAGCAGCTGTCTGGTTAGGGGGAGTCAGACTGGAGAGTATTGTAGGGGATGGGAGTGTCCATCTGATCATTTTGGTAGGGCAGCTGGGTTTCAATCAATATAAGGCTAATTCTTGAAATGCATGGGTCCTCTAAGATTTTGCCTGAGATAACTTCAGAGATCAAGGTCATAGAAGAGAAGCATATAATAATAACAAATAATACCTAGCTCTTATATACAGTGTTTTTCATCAATAGATCTCAAAACTCTTTACAAATGTGTTTAAAATTCCAAATTTGATTCTGTTCCTCCAAATTTGTTATTACAATATTTAGCCCTTATATAGAACCAGATTCTATCCTTCTTCTACTAAAACTATTTCATGCCACGCCCCCCCTTATAGTCTATCGCTTTTTTTTTTAATATGCAGTTTTGCTCTGAAAATTTATGTTAAATGGCTCAGGGGTGGGGGAAGCCTTCAAATTTATCATGCGTCTATGACTCCAGATCAAATGTGCTCAGCTTACCAATGAAAGGTGGGATCCAAAAGTCAAGATGGGCTCCTTCCACTTCCTGTATCTGCAGTAGTCATTCAGGTTATGATTTCACTGGGACTACTTGCAGAATATGATACTACTCAGTGTAAGCAAGAGAGGCAGCATCTAGCCCATAGTGATTTCATTATCAAACATGTTGCAAACATTAATTAATTAACAGAGCAAAGGCCAAATTTATTTAAACAGAGTGCTGTAGTGTGTAAGCTACCAAGTACAGCAATAGGAGCAACTAATGTGAATAATTTCATGGGGGGGGGAGGGCGGAAATGAAGGCACCTTTGGATAGAAAAACAATATTACAGAGTACATTAAAAGACAGGACACTCTAGCTGAACTTCTAGGTTCATTCTGTCTTCAAATGTCATATGATCCTGACAGTGTTCTCCTGCATATTATAATGAGATCTCCCTGACATCCTGCCCTAGGCCTACAAGCAGAGAATGCTACCAAAAAAAATGTCCAAATCTCTAAGATTGTCTTACCTTTGATTAGTCTCTCAGGTCTAGTACCTGGTAATGTCCACATTGCTTGAGCCAGGTGCCCAAAGACAGTGGCATCGAGAGTGGAAAGCTTCGGTCCCATGATGTACTTCTTGTCACCTGTAAATGGTAAAATGGTGAACAGTTATGGACCTGCAGGTACCTCCCCCAACTATAAATATGGATTGCATCTTTTAACATGTGTCTTACTGAAATTATTTGACTGGCAACCTGTATACTCCCCAAAAATATCCGGTTCTGGGATCTATGCTTTAGCAACTACATGTGGGCCAAATTTTGGCTTGGGCACAGAGAAGGTTCCAGGGATGGACTCCATTACTGCTATGTAATCCTGTGCAAATCAGTTGGCTAATTGATCTGTAGTGTTACAGAACCACCAGGCTGTCTGCTCCCCTTCTTTCTGCCATCTCCTGTGCACTGAGTAGCAGAACCCACCATGGCATGCAGAGAATACACACTGAGTGGGTTTTGCTGCATTCAGGGCCTTCTATGCTATCAGTAGTGGTTGAATGTATGATTTCCTCCTGTCAGGAAAAAATCAAAGCTGATCCATGATTAACATCTTTGCTGAAAGGATGCCCATGGCAGCCCATGGGTATCCTGCACTAGTCTTTCACCAGTGGAGATCTGGTTTCAGGTCCTTCCTCAGATTACAAGTGAAAAGGAGAGTGGGTGACTTCAACTGAGTACTTACTTAATATTTGTCCAAATCCAAACCATCACCCCATTTGGTATGATTGGCAACTTCTGCTCAAAAGAGGCCTAGTGCTGGAATAGTTAAGTGTATTGCAGTTCCAGGCTACTGCATGCCCCTGGATTGGTGAGGAAGTTTGCAAAATGCCTTCTCACACAAAACCAGGCTCTAGCCAGTACTGTTAGATCTCACAAACACCTCCCCATTTCAGCCATACGTTTTACGGCAATTTAAACGGCTTGGGAAAGGTACCAGAATGACAGTCCTGGAGTCTGAATTCTTCTGCTTATCCACAGATCAGGCACAACATGGGAAGGAGCAGTGGAAGCTTCCCTACACTGTCCCAGAAATGCCCTACAATCTGGACTTCAAATCCAGAGGGAGTATTAGGTTATTTTATTCTCAGTCCCACTCAATCACTTGGCCCTTCTGTTGAAATTGCCAACGATGGTGCAACAGTGTGATGGGGACACTAGTTCATTAGAAGGAAACTGAGATCACTAAGTCATTTTACCCAAGCCACTAAAGAGCAGTTCTATGTGGACTACTGGGGAGGTGCTGTAGTGCTCTGCGCCCTTCCCCAGGCTGTACCTAACTAACAGGAGCTAGCCCTAAGTAATGGCATTTTGTCATACATTTCTTTATGGAACTGAAATGACAGTCACATGTAAACATCATATTCCTTGAACTGTAAGGTCTGCAGGGCAGAACTGTCTTTTTTGTTCTGTTTGTACAGCGCCTAGCACAAAAGATCCTGGTCTATGACTGGGGCTCCTACATGCTACTACAATACAAATAAATAATTATAATCATAACACAGTAAGGTATGAAAGAAGATTCTTTTGAAAAGCAATTCAGAATCATCATGAGGAAAGGTACATCCAATACTGTATGGATCTGAATCATCCAAATCTATTCATCCCGCTTCTCAGTGATAGTCTTCCTCGGTTTGGTTTACATTGCTCTGGTTTGTTGGGGTTACTAACTTTAGGTTTATTAAACCACTTTAAGCAAAGCTGTACAGCAATGCAATGCAGTGTATTCCGAAGTACTACACACTCTACTACTCAAGCGTCCTTGTAGCACTCTACTACTCAAGCGTCATAGTAGCAATGCAGCTTTGTGAATAACAGAGAATGACAACTTCCTCTAAGAAGTCAAACAGAATATTAAAATTGAACACTTTTTCCCTGTAAAAAGGCCATTTACTACATAAGTCCATTGTCTAAATAGAACATTCAGGTAAACAATCCCTCTGGCAGCAGGAAATGCAGCAAATGTCTTTGTGGTAGTTACCTTGTGTCTAGTCTTGAACCATCTCATACAAATCTCAAAAGTCGTTCCCAACACCACAGTTACATACTTTGAGCTAAAATCCCATTTTACCTGCCAATGCCAGGAATTTAACACACTTTAACTGTGCTTCATTCTCAAGTCCAGAACAGTGTAATGCTGGGAAGTAGCACTCCATTTCAGGGTGGATTTTAAAAAATCAATTATTTTTAAAAATAATAAATTTTTAAAAAATCAGAATTTATTAATTTAAATTGAGTATTTTCATTTAAAAACATATTTTTATTTTAAAAAATAAATCTATTTAAAATTAAATTTGAAATTATGACAGCCTCACTTAAGGCCTAAGCTTACCATAATGTATTAAAATCATTTAAATTAAATACAAAATAATATTAAGCCAATGATGTTTGCTGCTGAGGTTTTAAAGAAAGTCATACCAGTGAATTAGTGAAAGTCACTAGCTAAGCACCCCAGCAGCCAGTGTTGCTGAAGTGCTAAGCCAGCTTTTTACAACAGTAGCCTCTTCTGCAGGTGCAGAGTGAATATTTTCTTCATTTCAATTTATTCAGCTAGTTCAGTTCAATGACAAATTCATTCAAATGTAAGAAAACAACAGGGAGTTGAAAAATCAGGAAAGCTTGTTTTCTTCTTCCAATCTATGAATAAAAACTAGATGTGAGAGGATGAGATCTACTAATTCTAAGGCTATGTCTATACTACAGACCTTACAGTGGCACAGCTGTACCACTTCAGCTGCGCTGCTGTAAGGTCTCCCATGTAGTTGCTCTATTCTGTCGGTAGAGACCTCTCCCGTCGGCATAATTAAACCACCCCTAAAAAGTGGCAGTAGCTATGTCAGTGGGAGAGCATCTCCTGCAAACACAGCGCTGTCCACACCGGCGCTTTTGTTGGTGAAACTTTTGTTGGTCAGGGTATGTTTTTTCACATCCCAGTCTGACAAAAGTTTTACTAACAAAAGTGCTAGTGTAGATGAACCCTGAAACCTTGAAGGACATTGTGACAAGAAACAATCAGTTCAATTCACTAACTATATATAATACTTGCTTTGCTTTGTTTACTAAATCAGTTAGTTTTAAATGCAAAACATATTGTAATAAACTTACTTGTTTTTTCTTAGGTAGTTATTTAACTAATAAAAACTATTAAATGTTGGTTTTGCACATTATTAATTTAATTCCAATTTCTGTCCAAATGCAGCTTGACACAAGTCACGAGTAAAAATTTCATCATCATCCAGTAAATAAGAAATGCACCATTCACTATTTTCTAACACGATCAGATGCAAAAATTAAGAATCTGAATAAATGTGTGTTAAGCTATATAATTTATTAAGTAAATATATACAGATATAGTACATCCTCTTTTGTTAACCAAAGAGAGTACCAAATTTAGTCTAAAGGCTATATTTAGTTGCAAATCAACATGTTTTAATGTAAAAAGTAACAGAGGGTCCTGTGGCACCTTTAAGACTAACAGAAGTATTGGGAGCATAAGCTTTCGTGGGTAAGAACCTCACTTCTTCAGATCAATGAGAATCAACCTTTCTTTAGGAAAATAACAAAAGTACAAATGCAAAACAAGGTGAGTTAAATCAAGGTTCCTGGTTGCTGGCTTAAATTATCCTTAAATCACTTTGATTTAAATCAGTCCACCTTGCTG
The DNA here is from genome assembly GCF_013100865.1 of Trachemys scripta elegans. NCBI lineage: Eukaryota > Metazoa > Chordata > Testudines > Emydidae > Trachemys > Trachemys scripta. Next base: position 130,498,905 of record NC_048300.1, on the reverse strand, counting down.
CATGTAGATGTTGGTACAGCCAGGGAAGGTAGTGACTGTTATATTCGCCTACTCTCCTGCCAATGGCCTCATCTCACACCTGCAGCACTCCTAGCTGGGGGCGGGCAGACAGAAAATCTCAGCAGATCTCTTCAGACCGTTAAAGCATAATACCAGACATGTGAGAAGAGAAATGGGGTTCCCAACCTCATTCTTCTGAAATGTTGTTCTCAGATCCCTAAAAACAAATGCAAACAAGACTGTGACTATGACTACATGCCTTAAGAAGGGATTAAAAGGGAGTAAAAACACCCCCTGACACTTCTGCACGGGCTACTTGGACTCTGGATTCAGGTGTAAGCAGGCACTCCCAACATGCCATCATTACAGCAGAGCCATGAGGCAAGTCATCACTAAGGCTACAGCTACACTACAAGCTCAGGGGCAATTCACAGTTCACATACACATACTCAGGCTATGACACTGCGACTAGCCTGGGTATAAAATAGTGTAGCCACAGTAGCACAAGCAGCTGCAGCACAGCATAGCCATGCCAAGTACAAACCCACCTGAACCCCATGAGTACATCTTGGCACAGCTGAGCCATGCCAACATTGCCCATGCTATCACAGCTACACTACAATTTATATTCACGCTAGCTTTCATCAAGCTAGCTCGGGGATCAGCAACCTTTGGCACGCAGCCTGCCAGGGAAAGCACCCTGGCGGGCTGGGCTGGTTTGTTTACCTGCTGCATCCGCAGGTTCGGCCAATCGCGGCTCCCACATCCCTCGGCCCGCGCTGCTTCCCGCAGCCCTCATTGGCCTGGAGTGGCCAAACCTGCGGATGCGGCAGGTAAACAAACTGACCCAGCCCACCAGGGTGCTTACCCTGGCGGGCCGCGGGCCAAACATTGCCGATCCTTGATCTAGCCCCAAGAGATGTTAAGAATTCTGATTCTTGACCCTCAGAATTTCCCTGAGAACTTCTCCTTTAAGATTTTAGATAATTAAAAAGAAGAGAAACAGAATTCTCCACAGGGATTAGGACAAGTGCAATAAAAGGAGAGACCACCCTGTCCCACAAAGGTAATTTAAATTGCATCTTTCAGAGTGCTCACCTCCCGTAATCACCAGTGCACTTACTTCACTGTTGCCCCATAAGCATGAGATGAACTCCCTGTGCTGACTCAAAGCCAGTGCCCTCAAGTCCCTACTCAGAATCCACCTCGGCCATGATGCCTGTGGTAAACTGCTAGCTGAGAACAGCTGAGTGGCCAGTTAACAGATTCATTAAAATCTCTTGCTCATTTGCAACTGTAAAAGAAATCACAGAAATCTACTGAAGTCCCTGTATGGATACCACCATTGATCTCTCTATGCTTCAGTTCCCCATCTGTAAAATGGGACTAATATTATTTCCTTATTTTTCCCAGCGTTTTGTGAGGATACAGTCATTAAAAATCAGTGCTAAGATAGTTTGATAATGTGGGCCATTTAAATACCTAAGATATATAGACAATACAGCAGAGTACAAACTACACCACCTTTCTGATAAAGGTAGAATCTCTGGCAGTAATCTGTGTGGAAGGACTTTCTAAAAACTGCAGAAGAAAATTCTGATAAGAAAAATTGACTAAAAAGCTCTTAGCCCACATCTTAATGTGGTGTAAATTGATCTCTCTCTGTTGATTTACACCCGTTGACGATCTGGTTCTTGGTGTCCAAAGTTAAGCATGAACTGTTATGTTTACTAATCCGCAATTTTGCCAGGTCTTCTGGGATAGCTTGAGTCTGAAAGGGGCTATACAAAATTCTACTTCTACCCTATTCTATGCATGCACTTACTGACACCATATACATGCTGATGTCTGCTTCAGAACGTTGCGATATTACTCTACCACTAGGTGAGGAGAAAAGCTCAGCTTCAAACCAAGCAAGGTAAATATTTCCACTCCTTCCACACAGAGAGACTGTCAAGTATCAGAGGGGTAGCCGTGTTAGTCTGAATCTGTAAAAAGTAACAGAGGGTCCTGTGGCACCTATAAGACTAACAGAAGTATAGGGAGCATAAGCTTTCGTGGGTAAGAACCTCACTTCTTCAGATGCAAGTGATGACGATAGCTGGGAGTCCCGGACCCTTTAAATCACTGCCGGAGCCCCATGGTAGCAGTAGCTGCGGCAGCAGCTGGGAGCTCCAGGCCCTTTAAATCGCCGCCGGAGCCCTGGGGCTCCTGGCCACTGTATCTGCCCCAGGGCTCCGGCAGCAGGGCTCTGGCAGTGATTTAAAGGGCCAGGGGCTCCAGCCACTGCCCAGAGCTCAGGGCCCTTTTAAATTGCCCCCCCGGGGAAGCTGCCCCCTGCCTGTACGGTCGGCTTTGTACTGGCTCTTGCCGGTACGCTGGACCAGACCAGACCAGCTTACTTTCACCTCTGGTTAGACTGCAACCCTCATGGACACCCCTCACCCCAGGAATCAGCAGGAGGCCAGAACCCTTTGTGCTGGGGCCCTATGATTTCACAGGAGCTCTGGATCCTCAGAACTGTCTCCCCACACACAGTCCCTAGCAACAACTGCCCCTTAAAGGAGGATCTCCATTACAAAGTGGACCAACAGAATGTAAATGTCTCTTCCATGTGGGACAGTACACCAAGAACCTTTTTCAGAGCCTGGGGGCAGATGCTGCTGGGGAGACAGCTGAGCCTCCCTTCACATAGGAGGGTTATAAGCCACAATGTAGGGGGTCTCCTCTGTGTATAGATGCAGACACAATCAGCCTCCAAGACTGGATTTTCCAAAGGAACCTAAGGGAGTTAGGTACCCAGCAGCTGTCATTGAATTTCCTGGGAGCTGGACATCTAACTCCAATATGCACCTTTAAAAATCCCAGCCTAGGTGATTATGTTAAGATATCCACCCACTAAGGAGAACTCTTGCAGCAGTGCTATTTATCTGTCTAGGTGCCTACTTGGCTCCCAGTGCTGTAGTGCCTGAATGACACTTGTATCAGCTGAAAAAAAATTAAGCCTAGATAGGGTTTGTCAATCATAGGGAGAATCGTTTTGTAAAGACAAAGGACCAGATTCTGACACCCTATCGTTGACCAGGGCCACAAATAACTGCATTAAAATTAGCGGGACTAACACCTGGGAGCAAGGTACTATTCAACAAGACAAATGGGGGCCAAAATTTGACCCAGTGATATTAGACCATTCCAATTAAGTATTTTATGTTGCTCTTTAACTACTATGTAAATTTCTGTGTTTCTCTGTGTGACACTGTATGGAATATGGGAGACACTTTATGATATTGTTGATACCAATATTATAAAAGTGCAATAAATCTTACCAGATATACCACGTAAGGTATCCATGGAAAAGTTACATTTCACTAAATATGATAATCTTGTTTATATGTTTGTATCACTTTTGTATTGTGAGTTATAGATATGTAGGGTATATCTGTGTTTCCAAACTTGTGCTGTGTTTCTGGGTGACACCCCTAGACAAATTGGCATCAGCACTACCTAGCTTGTTCGATGGCCCATCAGCTGTACAATGAACCCATTGAAAGGCCAGGGACTACACCTTATAAGTCAGCAAGGCATGTGGTATGCGTGTGAGCAGAGAACTCTGAAGCTTTTCCATGCCATGTGCTGTGAAACTTGTGTTTGGGACACAGGAAGTACAAGCCACATGGCAAAAGGAATATAAAGGGCAGCTGCATCATCTCCATTTTGTCTTCATTCCTGCTTCTTACCTCTCAAGTAACTTTGCAACAAACTGAAGCTCTGAACAAAGGACAGACAGACCCTTCCAAGCTGTGGATGTATTCCAGAGGGACTTTCAAGCCAGCAAACTCACCAATACTGCTAAGAACCTGATACTGTATATAGACTGCGAAGTCTCTGAATATATCTGAGTGCTTTATCATTTAACAACTCTCTTCTTGTTCTTTCTTTTTTCATTAAACCTTTAGTTTGAGACACTACACAATTAGTTGGCAGTGTGGTATTTTGGATAAGATCCAAACTAATATTGACCTGGTAACGTGGCTGACTCTTTGGGGTCAGAAGAACATTGTGTATAGTGAGCAGAGTTTTTAAATAACTTCTCACTGTACTGGACCTATATGCTGATTGGGAGCCAGAGAAGTGGAATGCAATAAAGGGGGCTGTGTAATTTCTTTTTTTATTTTTTTTTCTTCTTGATAATGTGTGGGGGATCAGAGGTACAGTTTGTGACTCGTTGGTGAGTTTAACTTCAGTGTTAACCTCCAGTTTTGGGAATATCTGCTCTCCCTTTTGCAGCCTGCCCTGACTTTGGCATTTTCAGTGAGGGCTGCCATAGGCACCCTGGGTCACACTATGTTCATTATTAAGTATACAAATTTCATGCAGACCACCAGTGTCCTAAAAACATTCAGCATGTTCTGCTATTATGCTGTTAAACTGACACTTTAACAAAACAAACCAAA